>NC_071257.1:9495765-9798265 GCF_023375685.1 Ictalurus furcatus | reverse complement strand
AACAATTCTTCTCACTTCCTTCCAGAACATCACACTGCCCAAAGTTCTGTTTTTATAGAGGTAGTTACACTTCTTGATGATGAAAAATCTTGTGCATTTCATAAGTAACACCTGGCTGCTAATTACTCTCTTAATGATTGTGGAAGTAGGAAGTTTGTACTTATTTTTCCCACCTTTCTGAATGTTTGTTTACTTTTTGTGGAAAAGCAACTATATATTGAAATCCGTTGTGTTTTTTGTTGCCGCGTGAGGTTATTTGGTTGTTTACAGAAGATGGTGATGACCAAATAATTGTTAATTAGGCCCTGATGAAAAACAAAACACAGAATAGAACAAGGGTGTGCTTTCTTTTTTCCCATGGCTATATTTATATTTCCATAGACTGGCTGAGAACATGATAAAAATGTTCTAATGTTAATTGTGCCTAAAAATAAAAATAAAAAAACGACTAATATTGGCTTTATGACTCTAATGAAGGAAGCATTTTGTCAGATTTGCAACAAAAATGATGGTGGTCAAACACACTAATACAACAAACTAGGGATGTCACGACAACCGATACTTCGGTACCAGGTCGGTACCAACATTCCTAAAATGTGACGGTACTTGTTTTTCTGCACTAGCATTGGAACCGGGTCTAATGGAGGTACTGAGGTTGCAATTCTTCCGGACCTGATGGGGGCGGCAAATATTCACAAATGTTCTAGTCGGTCCACAAGTGGTGAAGAAGAAGAAGAACGTCTACAAGCACATGGGCAAAACTACAGAAGATTAGCTTAGCTTAACAAGTTTAGCTCCCCCCCGACTCATTGAGAGGAAAAGAGAGGAAAGCTAGTATCGGTTTCCAGTGTGCAACCGATGCTATCGTTCATTTAAAACAAAGCGAGGAAACACCTGGAATTTGGCAAAGCACCTGAAAGACGGTCCTATATTATGTTTGTTTGAGGCAGCTAGCATTGTTGCCATGAAACCAGCTAACATTATGCTCCATGTAATGTTAGCGATAGCCTGTTATTTGTTAACAACGCTAACACATTGCAATGTTATAAACTACCTCCGAATGGGCCACCATGCATCGCCATTCAGCCCGTGTCCTGTCAGCAAGATGTAGCCTAATGTCACTAATAATTATTCAAATGTTCATGCCTTTAATAAATCTTTTTGACCTGCCACCATATCAGTGAATTTAAACTAATGCTTGCATTCATAGTATAAGGTGTGTGTGTGTGTGTGTGTGTGTGTGTGTGTGTGTGTGTGTGTGCACGCTTAGGAGTGCACCTCCACTCATTGTCAGACAGTAGCTGCGTTTACATGGACAACAATAATCCACTCTTAACCCGATTAAGACCATACTTTGATTAAGAAACTACCATGTAAACAGCAATTTTTACTTGCCTTAATCTAATTAAGGTCGTACTCAAATTAAGCTCTAATCGAATTACGACAGGTGGAGTACTCCTGTTTTAGTCGCATTATGGACGTGTATTACAGACATGTAAACACCTTAATCACATTATGAATGTCGCGTGAGAGTTTTCACCGCATTTTGCGACAGGACACGATCACACATGGCAGTTTTACATTTTACGGCAAAGAAGAGAGTTCAGCTGGGTCCCAAACCGCATAGTTTCCTACTATAGGCTTGTAGTGGGGAAAAATACATGTATCTCGGCTACTATATAGATGCTAAGTACGCGGTTTGAGACGCAGCCCATGGCTTCAAGCAGTTGTCTATTAGCACGTATAGCATGACAAATAATTAACTGCACTTAAAGTGTTCGGAAAAAAATTTAATAAAAACACCCAAAACTGTATACAGTACCATAACGAAGAAGAACTGTATGTTGATACGTGAAATTCTGGAGGGACGTCGGACGGCGTGGTGCGGTGACGTAATGACGCAGGCTGTTAAACTAATTATGTTCTAAAACATGTAAAACGGGAACATGACAGGAGTATTCTAAAAGCTACTCATGTAAACACCTTAATCACATTATTATCTTAATCAGAGTAAGGTCAATAATTAGATTACTGCTGTCCATGTAAACGTAGTCAGTGTTTGATAACTAATATTCTCTCTCCCCCTCCCCTCGGTATCGCGTACTTTTGGTGGTATCGGTACCGACTACTAGATTTTTGGTATCGTGACATCCCTACAACAAACACATAGTCCATGTTTTGGAAATATATTAGCACCAATTGTCAGAATAAATTGTCCTGCTTTAACAGAATTTGAATTGTAATATTAATGGGTTCAAAGGCAAAAATGTAAATGTTCTCCTTTTAGTCATAACCCAACATGTAAACATGAATGACATCACAATATGTCATGTTGACTAACATCGAACTTTTAAGACAATAGCACTGGACTTGCTAGTTGCTCGAGCCAATATCGGGCAAGAATTTGTCAACTTAATTAAGGTCAAAATTATAAAAGTGTAACTACATTGCTCTGTACATTGTAAACATTATGAGCAACACTTCAATTGTACAAGTATAATGCAAATACAAAGTCTACACTCCCCTGTTAAAATGGCAGGTTTTTCTGAAGTAAATAAATGACACGAAGATAAATCACGTCAGATCTTTTAATGTGAAATTGCAAAGTATACAAATACAGCAAAGTGAAAAATGATCAGACACTTTTTTTAGGGGGGGGGGGGGTTGGGGATGGATTAAATAAATAATAATAATAAAAAAGTTAACCTAGTTGCATAAGTGTGCTCACCCCTAAACTAAAACTTTGTTGAAGCACCTTATGATTTTATTACACCACAAGGTTCGCAATATAACTTAGCAATATTTCCCCCTTTTTCTACCAAAAACTTTCTAGGGCCATAGAAATTGTGAGGGCATCTCCAAGGCTTCTTCAAGTCATTTTTAGTTGGATTCAGGTCTGGGCTCTGCCTCTGCCATTCAAGCACATTGATATTCTTTTGGTTAATCCATTCCTTTGTTGATTTGGATGTATGCTTTGGGCCATTGTCATGCTGAAAGGTGAAATTGTAATGCATACTATAGAGACTGTGTCTGTTCCCCGAGCTATACAAATACATAGAAAATTTCAGAAAGTCTGTTTTAGTAACCTAATTAACATAAAATTAGATCATACCAAATGCACATCCACCACCTTTGATCTGAAGCTAGGACTATTAAACATTAGATCTCTTGTTTCTAAGGCTCTTATTGTTAACGAAATCATTACTAATCAGGAATGTAATTTAATGTGTTTAACAGAAACTTGGATTAAACCAAACGAGTACATAACATTAAATGAAGCCAGTCCTCCTGGATACAGTTATGTACATCAGCCTCGTTCAACTGGTAGAGGAGGAGGTGTTGGTCTCATCCATAGTCAAAATCTAGGCGTCACACAAAAACCTAGTCATAAATTTAATTCTTTTGAAATTCTTTTTCAAAAGAAGCCACGAAAAACAAGTCAATTCCTCTAATTATTATTTACAAACCCCCAGGGCCATATACCTGGTTGTTTCTGTAGATAACACGTTAATCGTTGGTGATTTTAATATTCATTTTGATAACCCAGAAGACCCACTGAGAACAGCAGTTGTGTCCATCTTAGATTCTGTAGGGGTCAATCAGAGCGTAATCGGACCTACTCGTAATGGTGGTCACACTCTTGACCTCATACTAACATACGGTTTAAATATAGAAAATATTGTAATTTTTCCGCAGTCTGAAGTTGTCTCAGACCATTATCTTATCTCGTTCATATTACGTATTGATCATAATATTTGCACCTCGCTACGCTAACGTAAAACATACATTCACATCAGCTACTGCACCAAGCTTCATCAATAACCTCCCAGAAATATCAATTAGATTTGGATCACCATCTGATCCCTTAGGACTTGATCAGGCGACTGAATGTTTAGAGTCAACGCTCCGCTACACGCTAGATAGAGTGGCTCCACTCAAAAGAAGAATAATTTGAGAGAAAAAGCTAACACCCCGGTATAACGATAAAACTCGTACCTTAAAAACGAACCACTCTACAATTAGAACGTAAATGGCATCAAACCAAATTGGTCGTATGGAAGCAGAGCCTCCTGTACTATAGAAAATCTGTTAGTGATGCTAGAAAAGTCTCTCTCTCTCCACCTTAATAGGAGATAACAAAAACAATTCGAGATTTCTATTCAACACAGTAGCAAAATTAACTAGGAATAAAACCACTACAGAAAGAAGCGCTCAATCATTACATAGTAGCGAAGATTTTATTAAATTTTTCATTGGTAATGTTGAAAATATTAGATGTGAAATTCAGGCTATTAAATTAAAACCAGACAGTATTATAACTAACCCTATAGATGATAATATAGCAATATCAGATCAACATTTAGAATGTTTTACTCCCCTTAGAGAGACCGAACTATCTTCATTGATCTCTTCAGCAAAATCATCAACTTGTGTGAGGGAAATTACTCATTTTTACTTTGTAATAAGTTTGTTCTTGTTCATGTTCATCTGAGGATAATGCCTAAGAAGACCAGGCCATGTCATGTCACTGAGATCAGTACAGAATGTTTATCTGCTTACAGAGACACAAACATGTTCTTCTGTTCAAGGCTCGTCTAAACATTTTCCAAGATCCTAAAACAAAGCCTGTTTGAACGGCCTCAAACTGCTTCTTATCAGTACACAGAATTATGTCATGCTCTGCATTTTATATATATAGTAGTGGTTTAGTACAAGGGCTTCAGAGCACTCTCATTATTCTATCCTGCTTTATTCTATCCTGTATTAACCATCTTTCTGTAATAAACCTTTTTACCTTCAGAGGACGAGTCTCCTGGCTGGGCTGCGCGAGTCTTTTCAGCTTGTCTGGACAAGCAAACCGGAGGACGCTCATGGAAAAGTTTCACCCTGAAATCCATGTTGATACAGGCGGTTTTCCCTTTGTTGTGCAGAGCGAAAGACCGACGCAGCCTTACCACTGACCAGTAGAAATCATCAAAAAACAGCCTTAAGGTAAATTTTATGAAGTCATTGTGTATTGCTGTCTGTATGGAAGGGAGTCAATGATATAAGAAATGTGTGTATTACATTGAGCGATTTCTTATAAGAAGTTCCGGGAACTTCGCCTTCGACGGCAGAGATATTGGTGTTTCTTAGATCACAGCTTCAAAACGAAGATATATACCGACGGGTATATATTATATATATATATATAAAAATATGTAGCAAAGCACATCCTGAGACACATGCTATGGTATGTACAGGGTGCTCATATGTTGATCCTAATATCATGTTTATGCGTGTGAATTATGGGGAAGGATGTTTGAATCAATATGATGTATGGGTTAAAGAATGTGCTTTTCCTGAAAAAGGTAGTTTTAGCCTCAGACAGTTAGAACAACCGAAACTTAATTTAGAGACAAAGGAGAGAGAAACCCCTACAACAAAGAGCGAAGTGCATTTTTTGGCTGACTGGAAGGCATTTGCAGAGGCAGTGGCAGAGCGAGGTACATAAAAGAGAGAAAAAATGTCAGGCAGGGCCCTCATCTATTTCTCAGTGTGCTAAATTGCAGAAAGTGGATCCCGACCTGGACTCCACCCCCACTACGACGCCCACAGCCAGTAAGGAGGGAGGAACCTGCAGTTTCAGAGGCACCTCCTCACGATGAAGCGGCCCAGCCTACTCCACTCCATCCGAACCGGTCAGAACTGAGCCGCCAACCCCGACCGAACTATGCGCCAGCCGTCCTGTCTTCACCGGTGGTGGTACACACGAGATCCCAAGTGTAGGGACCAACAACATTGCTGCCTGAGGGCTTCAGACCAACAAAATCAGACAGAGAAGGGACAGTGCATGCCGTGGTAAATGCCCCAATGCTAGAAGTGGCCAGAGAAGGAGGCCCTATGCTAGTTCACAGACCCTGGACATTGGAATTCATCAGGAGCAGCATGACGCATCTGCCGGCGCTCCACGAAGTAGGGGGATGACAGTTTGGGGATGAACTTCACATATTGTGCAGAGAATTCAGACCCACAACTCATGAACTAGGACAACTGCTCATGGCGAAACTTGGCACGGACTGGGTCAAGGTTTCATGTAAATTCCCAGAGAACTATGTCCACCTGATCAACCCACAGTGGGATAATGGAGTCAAGGCAAGGTACAGAGAACAAATCATGGCGCTCCAGCAGAGGCTGACGAACACCTTTCCTGTGCGACTGACATGACAAAAATAGCGATGTGTAAACAAGACGACTCAGAGACTGTATCACAGTACCTGTGTCGGCTCACTGAGGTCCACGACGCAAACTCAGGCTTGGAGAAACCCGACGCTCTGGCAGATGGGCAGGCGGCCATCACAGCATGGGAGGCACATCTCAGAAATAGCTTTATGAACGGCATTAAACCAGAAATTGCCGCTATAGTCAAACAACAATGTATCACCTGGGACACCAGAAACCTCACACAAGTGGAAAGGTATGCAATCCATGCGGAGAAGCTCCTACGAGAGGCAAAGGAAAGAAAGATGGAGAGGAGAGGAAGACCAAAAGCACGCAGACGAGAAAGACCCGGCCGTCAGGGCTATGGACCAGGATTAAACTGTTACAACTGTGGAAAAATTGGACATTTTGCAAGAGACTGTCCAGAGCAGAAGCGAACTGACGGGCAGAGATAAGGGAAGGGTGAGGCACCTGGGAACAGAAGAGGTGACATCAGACACCCAAACAATCAGTTAGCTCACAAAGAACAGGAATATATGCACACACCCACATCCACCATTAGTCAGACTGACAATTCACAAATGTCTGAACCAGTCATGACCCTTAAACTTTTAAAGTATAATGCCTCTCCTTTTACACAGTTACCATGTATATCTCTTGTAGTTAATGGGCAAAGTGTCACATTTTGGTAGATTCAGGAGTATTCAGTAATAAAACTCTGCGAATTAAAAGAATTCCCGAAAATGAGTTCATGGTCACTGCGCTCCATGGGTGTGAGAGGACATTCAGTAGTAGAACGTTTCTCTGGACCGCTAGTTTGTGGATGTGAAAATGGGAAAAGAGTAACCCACCAATTCCTAATTTTGTCTTCATGTCCAGTCAATTTACTGTGTGTTTTACACTTAAATTTTATGTCCTCACCTCAGGGAGTAACAATAACTGATGACTCATCATTGGGAACTCCATTTGTTAGAGAAACAGAGCTCTGTGTTTATCAATGGTCCATGCATAACAAGCCTAGAGCCTGTGCTCATTTGTTGACGTTGGCACATGATAAGATGAAGGACAACTATGTTGATTTTATTTTGTCCTCTGCCCTTCATTGCTCAGCGCAAGTGCATGAAGGAAGAGACTTTAATTTTGAGAAAGAATGGTTTATGGAAATCCCAGAAAGTGAAGAGCTGTACCTATGCTGCTGTGACAAATTTTGTGCATGTTCAGTCAAATTGAGTGACACGCAGTTGCATGTATTTTTTTGTCCCAGAATCAGCGCCTCAAGTCTCATTAGTCAAAATAAACAACAAACAGTAGGAAGACGTGGGACTGTGGGTCAGATTATGTGAGAGTGGGAAAATTACAGATTGGGAACAGAAACCCACCGCCAACATTTGGTACAGCCTAACTCTGGAAGTTTATATAAAAAAAAAAAAAATTCTTTCTGGAAATGTGCAAGGTTAACCTGGATGTAATATGTCATGACAAGGGAATGTTTCTGAACCTTGGGACAAGCCCCACACCCCTAGAGACACACCCACAATTGAAGAAGGTGCCTCTCAGGCTGTGGGCCCAAGGGAAACATGACATAGGCCTGATTAGAAGTGCACCACCAGTCGTGATCATGCCCAAATCTGACTTTAGGCCCAGACAATCTCAATACCCTCTTAAATCAGAAGCTACTGAGGGCAATAGACCAGATTTCAATTCATTATTGAAGGCAGGGGTCATTGTTCCCTGTCCTGATTCGTCAGTGCGCACTCCAATATATCCAGGGTGAGAAGCAAAAAAAAAATCCTGCAACCTGATGAATGGAGATTTGTACAAGATTTGCAAGCGGTTAATGCAGCAGTCAAACAGACAGCTCCAGACGTGCCAAATTCTTACACTATATTAAGCCAGGTTCCAGCAAATAGCGAATGGTTTTCAGTCATAGATTTAGCTAATGCGTTTTTTCAGTATATCTCTTGATAAAGACAATAAGTTTCCGTTTGCATTAATATTTGACGGACGTCCTTACACTGTCACTCGCTAGTGTTAAGGGTATTGAGAGTCACTAACGATATACAACCAAATGCTAAAGGGCAGCTTAGCACCTCTACCACTTTCTCCAGGGCACAGTGTGAAACTGACACCATTAAATTATTGCAGAATCTTGCCAAAGAGGGACACAAAGCCAGTCTCTCCAAATTACAGTATGTACAACAAGAAGTGAGATTTGTTGGGTCATCACATTTCTGTAAGGGAAAAGAGGGAAAGAAACTCTCCACTGAAAGAGTATCTGCAATCCAGAAGATTCCCAAGCCTCTGACGAAGAAACAAGTTCTCTCTATCCTAGGTATAGTATCTCACAAAAGTGAGTACACCCCTCACATTTTTGTAAATATTTGATTATATCTTTTAATGTGACAAGACTGAAGAACTGACACTCTGCTACAATGTAAAGTAGTGAGTGTACAGCTTGTGTAACAGTGCAAATTTGCTGTCCCCTCAAAATAACTCAACACACAGCCATTAATGTCCAAACCGCTGGCAACAAAAGTGAGTACAACCCCAATTTGGCCCAATTTTCCCTCCCCGGTGTCATGTGACTTGTTAGTGTTACAAGGTCTCAGGTGTGAATGGGGAGCAGGTGTGTTAAATTTGGTGTCATCACTCTTACACTCCGTCATACTGGTCACTGGAGGTTCAACATGGCACCTCATGGCAAAGAACTCTCTGAGGATCTGAAAAAAAAGAATTGTTGCTCTACATAAAGATGACCTAGGCTATAAGAAGATTGCCAAGACCCTGACACTGAGCTGCAGCACGGTGGCCAAGACCATACAGCGGTTTAACAGGACAGGTTCCACTCAGAACAGGCCTCACCGTGGTCACCCAAAGAACTTGAGTGCACGTGCTCAGCGTCATATCCAGAGGTTGTCTTTGGGAAATAGACGTATTTATAGACGAGTGCTGCCAGCATTGCTGCAAAGGTTGAAGGGGTGGGGGGGTCAGCCTGTCAGTGCTCAGACCATACGCTGCACACTGCATCAAATTGGTCTGCATGGCTGTCATCCCAGAAGGAAGCCTCTTCTAAAGATGATGCACAAGAAAGCCCGCAAACAGTTTGCTGAAGACAAGCAGACTAAGGACATGGATTACTGGAACCATGTCCTGTGGTCTGATGGGACCAAGATAAACTTATTTGGTTCAGATGGTGTCATGCGTGTGTGGCTGCAACCAGGTGAGGAGTACAAAGACAAGTGTGTCTTACCTACAGTCAAGCATGGTGGTGGGAGTGTCATGGGGCTGCATGAGTGCTGCCAGCACTGGGGAGCTACAGTTCATTGAGGGAACCTTGAATGCCAACATGTACTGTGACATACTGAAGCAGAGCATGATCCCCTCCCTTCGGAGACTGGGCCGCAGGGCAGTATTCCAGCATGATAATGACCACTGCCTTGCTAAAGAAGCTGAGGGTGAAGGTGATGGACTGGCCAAGCATGTCTCCAGACCTAAACCCTATTGAGCATCTATGGGGCATCCTCAAATGGAAGGTGGAGGAGCACAAGGTCTGTAACATCCACTAGCTCCGTGACGTCGTCATGGAGGAGTGGAAGACGACTCCAGTGGCAACCTGTGAAGCTCTGGTGAACTCCATGCCCAAGAGGGTTAAGGCAGTCCTGGAAAATAATGGTGGCCACACAAAAAATTGACACTTTGGGCCCAATTTGGATATTTTCACTTAGGGGTGTACTCACTTTGGTTGCCAGCGATTTAGACATTAATGGCTGTGTGTTGAGTTACAACTGTTATACAAGTTGTACACTCACTATTTTACGTTGTAGCAAAGTGTCATTTCTTCAGTGTTGTCACATCATAATATTTTATATATATATATATATATATATATATATATATATATATATATATATATATATATAAAAGATATATATATATATATATATATATATATATATATATATATATATATATATATAAAAGATATAATCAAATATTTACAAAAATGTGAGGGGTGTACTCACTTTTGTGAGATACTATAAGTGTTCATATCGAAGATCTTTCATTCTAAACATACCATTCTAGAAGCACCGCTCAAAGAGATGGCATATGCAACAGGTAGGACAGCTCATTCTCAGGTAAGTTGGCTCCAGTCGCTGCAGAGTTTCCCGTGTGTACGTGCAGTAGCAGCAGCTGAGAAAGCTGTGATGGGATCCAGAGACTTGGTAGGTTACACAGAATTGAACCTCTTGGTTCCACATGAGGTGTTGTTACTCCTACTTGAACAGAAAACCTCACACCTGTCCACCCAACGGTGGCTGCACCATAACACTATACTACTAGACATGCCGAATGTCACTATTAAACGATGTGCTGTCCTTAACCCTGCTACTCTTCTTCCAATAGAGGGAGACGGGGAACCACATGACTGTGTTGTACTGACTAACGAACTCTGCTCCCCTAGAGTCGACCTGAAGGACGTTCCATTGGAAAACCCAGATCTGATCCTCTTTGTGGATAGGTCAGCGTCACGTGACCAAGAGACAGATAAAAATTGAGTGGGCTATGCAGTAGTAACCGCACACGAGACGGTCGGTCAGGAAGTCTCCCCTCAAACCTTTCAGCACAAGCAGCTGAACTATATGCTCTCATAGCAGCATGAAGACATGCTGAGGGACAGTCAGTAAATATCTACATATACAGTAGATACGCCTTTTAGGTAGTACATGAGTACAGGACAATTTGGAAACACATGAACTTCCTGACGAGTTCAGGAACACACATAGCCCACCACAAACTAGTCTCTGAGCTACTGTACGCAGTCATACTCCCCAAAACTATTGCAGTATGCAAATGTGATGCACACACTAAGAAATTAGACCCTGTTCTCCTAGGAAACGCTCAAGCAGACAGTGCAGCAAAGCAAGCAGCTGCATCTATGGTTCCAAATCTCAAAAGAAAATAATCACTCCTTCTTTACAACTTTCAGACCTCCAAGCACGAGCTACGGACGGGGAAAAGGCTATGTGGCGCAAAGCAGGCTGCATGGTTGTTGACGGAGTTTGGCGGTGCCCCCAGGGCTGTCCTTGTCTTCAAAGTTGATGCATGGCAGGGACCATGCATCAAAAGGGGGAATGATAGCTGTGATAAAGCATTGGTTTCTCTAATTACTCAAAAAAATAAATAAATAAATAAATATTTGTTTACACTGTTTGCGCAACTCATAACATGGGTTGAGGTTCGAAGGTAGAGAAGGCCACGTCCCTACATTCAAACAGGACTCAGACGCGGTAGTGATAATGATAATCTCCAGTGATAATGGCACACTTTTTGTGAACCATGCCCTTAAGTAGGTGGGTGAATATTTGGGTAGTGACTTAAAGCAGCACTGTGCATATCATCCAGCTAGTGGTGGGGTGGTAGAGAGAGAAAATGGGACACTAAAAAACAGACTGAGCAAATGCTGTTCTGAGGCTTCGGATGGGCTTAGCCCCTTTGGGATACTGTTTGGGAGACCTCCACACACAGGAATTGGACCTGTGATAGCTCCTCTTCCTGACGCTGCAGCATGTGATGATGCAATGTTAAATTACTGTGCAACCCTGTCCTCTGCTCTATAATCTATCCACAAGCAGGTAAAGGCAGCACTTCCAGCTCCAGCCACGGGTTCGCTGCATGATCTGAAGCCCGGAGAGTGGATCGTGATCAAGGACTTCCGCAGGACCAGGTGGAACAAGCCACAGTGGTCTGGGCCATTCTAGATCCTTTTCGTCACTCGCTCCATGGTAAAAGTCAACCAGAGAGCCACATGGATGCATGCCAGCCACTGTAGGAGGGTGCCAGAGCCAAGCATTGAGCTGGAGAAGACGGGACTTCAACAGGAGGACTAGAAAGTGATTCTCTATCAAGAGGCCTCTAGGAGGACCTACGCTCACAAGCAACGATCTGCATATACACACCCACACAACGTCACACGTCCCCTCGTCACACAGACACATAATGATTATTCTATCACTGAACACATGCAGTCTGCGATACAAAACCCTCCGCAAACTAGAGATACGGGGTTTGATTGGCTGAACTCAGTACTCGGGGGATTGGGCTCGTGGATATTAACCGGCTGTCTACTACTAGGTGCAATAATTCTTCTTGTCTTGCTCATTTTGCCTTGTATTGTTTCTCTCATTCGGAGCAGTCTCTCACGCTCGTTGAAATCACTAATGACCAAACGCTGATGTTGACAAAGACTGATTATGATCTGATTATGACTATCCTTATGATGACCAACCTGACTTGTATCCTAAACCTGACTGGGTATCAGATTCTCCCAGTGACACTGACGATGATGACCCATTGACCTCCATTTCATGTCTATTGTAAATATTCCTTTGACCATGATGACTCCGTGAAAAGATTCAGAAGTTCTGATGTATTCACAACATAGTAATTTCTCTGTTAATTTTAGTTATCATATTTTGTAATGATAAAATGGGGGAAATGTGAGGGAAATTACTCATTTTTACTTTGTAATAGTTTTGTTCTTGTTCTATTTCATTCTCATCAGAGGATAACGCCTAAGAAGGCCATGTCATGTCACTGAGGTCAGTACAGAATGTTTATCTGCTTACAGAGACACAAACATGTTGTTCTGTTCAAGGTTCGTCTATCCAAGATCCTAAAACAAAGCCTGTTTGAACTGCCTCAACTGCTTCTTATTGGTACACAGAATTATGTCATGCTCTGTGTTTCATGTATATATAGTAGTGGTTTAGTACAAGGGCTTCAGAGCACTCTCATTATTCTTTCCTTCTTTATTCTATCCTGTATTAACCATCTTTCTGTAATAACCCTTTTACCTTCAGATTACGAGTCTGTGAGTGTTGTCTAATTTCCACGACAAGATCCATATACAACATTTTTGAGACAGCAATGACACCCCGTGGATATGTAGACAATTACAGCTAAATGTAAAACATCACTCACACAGGGAACACTTCATATCCATTAAGGAACTGCATAAATTTGATATGAATAACTGTAGATAGGTTACTTATAAGCATTGAAGCCTAAACAGTTCTGATGAGTTTATTTATTTATGTATGTATGTATGTATGTATGTATGTATGTATGTATTTATTTATTTAGTTGCAAATGCACACATTCACAGATCTACAGTATAAATGGGCTACATTGAATGAGTCTTTGTTATCGTCACAATTGCTCTCCTGGCATTATTAGAAGGCCATGCAACAAATAAGGGGAGACCATCGTTGGCAAGGAAATTGTCCAACGAATGGCAGACAAAAAATTGCACCTCACATTCCCCAAAATTTCTCATTTCTCCTTTCTCTCTGGCAATTTCACCAGTACTGTACTCAAAAATGAATGGGACACCCCACATAAATATAAAGTATATGAGGTAATTTGCATAGAGCATTTATGGATTTTTGTGGATAGTAACTGTGCAAAAGAAGAGGCTCATTCACTTGTGCACTTTTTTTTTAAGATGATTTATAAAGAGGAAACAGCATGCCGGAGTACTCAAGGTTTTATAAATCTTCTTTTGTGTGTGTGTGCATTCCATGTTTTTTGTGTGCACACAAACTTTGACTCTGGTATCAATGCAAAGTTTTACAAATGAGGCCTCTGGTCCTAGAGATTTAACATCCAAATTTTAATTATGGAAATGGATGGTTTTGACTAAAGTGCATCTGCAACATAAATAAACTGAAAAATCACCAACCTGTAAATCTGCTCATAGGAGATAGATGTATATTTCACTGGGCTTTGAGTCAGCAGCTGTTCAACTGCTTTTTCCAGCCTTGGCCAGTAAGTTTCTTTGTAGTCCTCTGCTGTCATTGCATTCATCACTAAACAACCCACAGATTTCACAGGATTAGTTAACCCAATGTACATTTTTAAAACAAATGATCAGATTGTTACATGCCGCTCTTGCCACTGCAACTACTTGTACACCTTTTGGTTTCCATAAATAATTTCTTCCTGTTACCAGTACATATCCCATAATTATTTATTAATTAGCTTTAGTAGTAGCTTTGATTACTTGCTATCTAAAGTAATCTCCAGGCTTGTGAATCCAGTGCAATATGCTATCATCCTATGCTATGCCCCTTAAACAATTGACGATAGTTTTAGCTGTGGCTTTGGAGGGGTGTAGGCTGCAGCCACAATTAGGAAATAAAAGAAGAGTGTGTGGCCAGCATACATAACGTGTGCCATGTAAAGGTTACATCATTATATGGCTGCAATTAACGATTATTTTCATAATTGATTACAGTAGTTGGCCGATTATTTTTCCCAACTAATTGGGGGGGGGGGGGGGGGTTCGGTGGGGTGTCTGTATTGTATCTGTCAAACAGCAATTTTTTAAAAAGTCACTCAAAAGAGGTAATTAGTATTTCAACAGAATTTACAAGGTATGGAGTTGTGAACTTTATGAAGATCAATATTTGTTGAAAAGGTGACTTTTGACTATCCCAATTTATATTAACCATGCTGTGCTAAATTAGAAAACCATGTATGGTAATTTGGGACATCTTGAAAATTAATTTTAATTATAAACATCTTTACATGATTTCAACATATAGACATCTTTTTCTTACAGTAGTACATCTTACACATACAGTCTGGTAAATAAATATTTGGACATTGACAAAGTTATTGTTATTTTTGCTGTCTACATCAGTGTCTATTGAAATTAATTGACCTCAATAACCTCAAAGGACAGCCTTTCAGCTTTAATATGAGGGTATGTACATCCAAATAGGATGAATAGTATAGGAATTACAGCACTTTATACATGTCCACTATTTGGTACATTATTAAAAAGAAACAATGAACTGGTGAATTTAGGAACACCAAAAGGCCCAAAAGATCATGGGTGAACAGATTAAGGTTTACTTTGATCAGAGACTCACTCAAGCTGAAATAGCTCCATGTTCCTCAGTGACTGACAACTTCCACATTAGTGTCCGACACTTGAGAATGGGACACCCCACTTTTTTGTTGACAAAGTCTCTCTATAGCAGGTAATTATTACATTTATGATGATGATGGCATCTTCCAACATGCATGCAACACCAATCCCATTCACAAGGCATGCAGTTTTCTCGTGATAAAATGACGTGATCAAACAACTTTTGTTATGTTGAGATCACGAGAAAACAATAGAGAAAAATAAATAATGCATGGCCTCTTAAGGCTTCAGTCCGTGTATGCTGTGTTTATTCATTTTTAGCTTCAAAATTGAAAAACGAAATACAAATGACGACACATTCCTTATTTTTTGCTTTAATATTGAAAATTAAATTACTAATTAACTATGTTAAAAACAAATTTTTGCTAAAAAATGTTTATATATATATATATATATATATATATATATATATTATACACACACACACACACACACACACACATACACACACAGTATCTCACAAAAGTGAGTACACCCCTCACATTTTTGTAAATATTTGATTATATCTTTTCATGTGACAACACTGAAGAAATGACACTTTGCTACAATGTAAAGTAGTGAGTGTACAGCTTGTATATTTGCTAACAGTGTAAATTTGCTGTCCCCTCAAAATAACTCAACACACAGCCATTAATGTCTAAACTGCTGGCAACAAAAGTGAGTGAAAATGTGAAACCCCTAAGTGAAAATGTCCAAATTGGGCCTAAAGTGTCAATATTTTGTGTGGCCACCATGATTTTCCAGCACTGCCTTAACCCTCTTGGGCATGGAGTTCACCAGAGCTTCACAGGTTGCCACTGGAGTCCTGTTCCACTCCTCCATGACGACATCACAGAGCTGGTGGATGTTAGAGACCTTGTGCTCCTCCACCTTCCGTTTGGGGATGCCCCACAGATGCTCAATAGGGTTTAGCCCATCACCTTCACCCTCAGCTTTTTTAGCAATGCAGTGGTCGTCTTGGAGGTATGTTTGGGGTCATTATAAAAAAATTAAAATTTTTAGCACTTCCATCAGCGAAACAACTCAAATACAGCCTTGTTGTGTCATGTTGTTGAAATGAGTAACAGCCTGAGGGTGCTGTGGGATACAGTATTGTGATTGACCCACAAAGAAGAAGTGGATCATAAAGAGATGGAGTGAATCACATGCACATTTCTCTGGTAAGGCACAAATCCAAAATGTTCCCAGATTGCCGATGTAACATTTGGTTTCCTAACAAGATCCATTGCAGCGGCAGAACCCAAAGTGAAATTGCAGAAATTTGCCTGACTGGATTTTTCCGCGCTCAAGCAAACCCGTGCCAAACTAACAGACATCATCATATAAGGGTTTGTTTATGATTACATAATTTGTTTAAATAGAATATTAATAGAAAATTTCCCACTATATGGTAGGCTATAAATACAAATTTATATTCCAACTGTAGTTATTATTATTACACTTTTATACAAAATTTTGTACTTGTCATAGTGCCCACTCAAGCAAAAACATTAATGTGGCGTGTGATGTGACACTACCGCAGGTGTCACACTATCACCGCTGTGGTGCGGTTGTCATGGCCGTCACAGCCCTAAGTATTAACACACAAAAGTTATTTATAAACACACATTTTACTTTCTAAAGGCTTTAGTAGGCTCACAATGAGATACCTGAGCTATTAAAAAAAGTATATGTATGTATGTACTGTATGATGCATGTCTTTGCTGCTGTGTTTATGTATTATCTCCTTGTACAAAAACCTTCAGCTTGGGAAAGGTGCTTTATTAATAAAACTTAACAATAATAAAAATAATAATAATAATAATATAATTGAGTATTGTATTCGTATAAAGGGCGATATTGGCAAAAGCTCACCTGTAGTACATCAGTCTGGTCACTAGTACAACTTTTGGAATGTACTACTACAACTTTTGGAATGTGAAAAAAAATTTTAGGTTAATTATATCACTAAAACATTTAGGTGAGGTGCATCTCATTGTGAGCCTGCTACAGCATTAAGAATGTAAAAATGTGTGTTTTTAAATGACGTTTGTATGTCATTTTAATTCATGCTTGGACAACGTCAATGTTTTAACTCAGTGGGTGAAATTGCCAGGCGATTCCTTAGGCCAGTGGTTTTCAAAGTGGGGGCCGCGGCAGGGGGCGCCCAGGGTGCCTCAACAATTTGGTGTGAAAAATAATTAAATACATGATTTTTATTATATATATATATATATATATATATATATATATATATATATATATATATATATATATATATATATATATATATATATATATGCGCATTACAATAACATTATTTGTAACAATACCTATTGAAATCACATTTGCTGTACCTAAATTTCTAGTTGCTAAACAGACAAAACATCAACATAAAAAGGGGGTTATATACAGAAGTCTGTATTTTTAATGTGTTTTAAAGACATCTTACAAAAGGGGAGGCCTCGGTCAAATGTTAATGCCATTTGGCGGGCCTTGCCCTGGAAAAATTTGGGAACCCCTGCCTTAGGCAACTTGCGCTGCGATACCATGTCAGAATATTCTGTCATCATGCCACAAAATGAAATAACTCCAACTCTAAAAATAAGACGGCAAGAAACTATAAAAAAAAAAAAAGGGCACATTTGAAATATTTAGCATTTTTGAGCAAAAATGGGTTTTAAACATAGTTAATTAAAAATTCAATTATCAATATTAAAACAAAAAAAATAATGAATGTGTCTTTATTTGTATTATGTTTTTCAATTTTGAAATAAAAAACGAATGAACGCAACATACACGGACTGGCTTCTGTAGATTGCTGTGGACTGTAGGCCTATTAATATGGTGGAAGAGGGTTGATGGAAGCATTTCAAATTGTGTCCTCCGGTACAACCTAAATGTTTATGTAATAAATTCTATGTTGAATCAAATAAAATAATATACAGTGATGCTTGAAAGTGTGTGAACCCTTTAGAATGTTCTACATTCTGCATACATATGACCTAAAACATCATCAGATTTTCACACAAGTCAATTGAAACAAAAATATTATACTTGGTCACTTATTTATTGAGGAAAATGATCCGATATTGCATATCTGTAAGTGGCAAAAGTATGTGAACCTTTGCTTTCAGTATCTGGTGTGACCCCCTTATGCAGCAATAACTGCAACTAACGTTTCTGGTAACTGTTGATCAGTCCTGCATGGAGGAATTTTAGCCCATTCCTCAGTACAGAACAGCATCAACTTTGGGATGTTGGTGGTTGATTCAGGTCCTTCCACAACATTTATATTGAATTATGGTCAATACTTTGACTTGGGAATTCCAAAACATTAACTTTATTCTTCTTTAACCATTCTTTGGTAGAATAACTTGTGTGGTTAGACTTGTCTTTCTGCAAGGCCCACTTTCTCGTGAGATTCAGTTCACAGACAGATGTCTTGACATTTACCTTTAGAATTTGCTGGTATAATTCAGAATTCATTGTTCCATCAAATGATAGCAAGCCGTCCTGGCCCAGATGCATAAAAAAAGACCCAAAACATGACATTACCACCACCATATTTCACAGATGGGATAAGGGTCTCATGCTGGAATACAGTGTTTTCCATTCTCCAAACCAAGTTTGGAGAATTTAAAACAAAGTTCTATTTTGGTCTCATCGGTCCACAAAACAACTTCTGGCTTGTCCATGTGAGCTTTAGCAAACTGAAGATGGGCAGCAATGTTCTTTATGGAGAGCAGTGGCTTTCTCCTTGTAACCCTGCCCTGCACGACATTGTTGTTCAGTGTTTTCCTGATGGTGGACTCATGAACATTAACATTAGCCAATGTGAGAGAGGCCCTTAGCTGCTTAGAAGCTACTTTTGCTCTTTTATGATCCATCACACCTACATCAATCAAAAAGTGCAGGCTATTTGTTGGTACCTCAAACAGTGAAGGCTACGGCAGGAGGAAGAGCTTCCTCTTACAAAGCCCCACAGTTATGGAACAGCCTTCCAATTAGTGTTCAGGACTCAGACACCTTGCATGGCAGCTCTGCTACCATCGGTGTGTGAGTGTGTGTGAATGGGTGAATGAGACACAGTGTAAAGCGCTTTGGATAGAAGTGCTACATAAGTGCAGACCATTCTCACTTCATAAACTGTTTAGCTTCTGCATCTCTCCCTCTACCACTTAAAACTGCAGCAGTGACTCCAGTTCTTAAAAAACCTAACTTGGACCCTACTGTTCTTTCCAATATTCGCCCTATCTCCAACTTACTTAAAATACTGGAAAGTACGGTTGCCTCCCAGCTCTAATCTTTCCTTTGCTCAAAATAATCTCTTTGACCCCTTTCAATCTGGCTTTCGTCCTCTTCATAGTACCGAAACTGCCCTCGAAAGGGTTGTCAATTACCTATTACTTTCTAGCAACTCCGGTTCCCTTTCTATTCTTCTGTTTCTCAATCTTACTTCCGCTTTTGATACTGTCTGTCATGACTTACTTCTCTTCCGCCTCTTGGATATTAGTGTCATGGGTGCTGCTCGTTCCTGGCTTACTTCCTATCTGACAGTGCTACATTTCTATGCAGGATTATAAGTCGCCTACTGTATCTTTCAAATTAGGTGTCACTCAGGGATCAGTTCTTGGACCTTAACCATCCATACATTCATCCATACATCCATACACACACGTCTCTTCTAAAGACGATGCACAAGAAAGCCCGCAAACAGTTTTCTGAAGACAAGCAGACTAAGAACATGGATTACTGGAACCATGTCCTGTGGTCTGATGAGACCAAGATAAACTTATTTGGTTCAGATGGTGTCAAGTGTGTGTGGCGGCAACCAGGTGAGGAGTACAAAGACAAGTGTGTCTTGCCTACAAGATGGTGGTGGGAGTGTCATAGTCTGGGGCTGCATGAGTGCTGCCGGCACTGGGGAGCTACAGTTCATTGAGGGAACCTTGAATGCCAACATGTACTGTGACATACTGAAGCAGAGCATGATCCCCCTCCCTTCGGAGACTGGGCTGCAGAGCAGTATTCTAGCATGATAATGACCCCAAACACACCTCCAAGACAAACACTGCCTTGCTAAAGAAGCTGAAGGTGAAGGTGATGGTGATGGACTGGCCAAGCATGTCTCCAGACCTAAACCTTATTGAGCATCTGTGGGGCATCCCCAAACAGAAGGGGGAGGAGCACAAGGTCTCTAACATCCACCAGCTCTGTGATGTCGTCATGGAGGAGTGGAACAGGACTCAAGTGGCAACCTGTGAAGCTCTGGTGAGCTGAAAAGCTCTGGTGCCCAAGAGGGTTAAGGCAGTGCTGGAAAATAATGGTAGCCACACAAAATATTGACACTTTGGGCCCAATTTGGACATTTTCACTTAAGGGTGTACTCACTTTTGTTGCCAGCAGTTTAGACATTAATGGCTTACTAAAAATATCCTTTATGACCTTCCTTGTGACATTGATGGTTTAATGAGAGCACTATCTATTACTGTAAAAAAAATTTAGGCATCATCTTTGATCCCTCCCTCACTTTTGAAGCTCACAAACTCTTTTTCTAAAATTGGTTTCTTTCACCTTCGTCGCATTGCTCGCCTCTGTCCCTTCATTAGCATCAAAGACGCTGAAACACTGGTTCATGTATTTATATCCTCACGTCTTGACTATTGCAATGCTCTCCTCATTGGTTTACCTGCTAATTCTATTGCTAGGTTGCAATATATTCAAAACTCAGCTCACTTTACTCCAATCCTGTCTGAAGTGCATTGGTTACCGGTTTCATTTCGCAATAAATCTAAAATAATCCTGCTCAAATATAAATCACTTCACAGTTTGGCATCTTTCTATCTTAGCGAACTGCTTCTCCTGTACAACCCAACCCTCAGGTCCTCTGGACTTGGACTCCTCTTTGTCCCTAGATCTCATCTCTCTACTATGGGTGGCAGGTCTTTCAGTGTAGCTGCACCAAAAATCTGGAATTCACTCCCTCTGTCTCTTTGCAACATCTCATCCATCTCAGAGTTCAAATCCCAATTAAAAATGTATCTGTTTTTTTCAGTGTTATCTGTCCTAGTCTGTTACTATGCATTTTTCTCAGCAACTGTACTATCTGTACTGTGTATTTCATTTTCTGTGTTTGATTGCTCATTGCTT
Organism: Ictalurus furcatus; assembly: GCF_023375685.1. NCBI lineage: Eukaryota > Metazoa > Chordata > Actinopteri > Siluriformes > Ictaluridae > Ictalurus > Ictalurus furcatus. The sequence continues at coordinate 9,776,937 of NC_071257.1, read as the reverse complement.
TTCAAATTTTGTATTTGTCCATGATTGTTCATTGTTTATGTATCACTGTATTACTATTGTAAAGCGTCCTTGTGCTCTGGAAAGGCACTGTATAAATTAAACATATTATTATTATAAAAACTATAAAGATGGCTTTGGACCTCAATTCATATGAACAGTTATGCTATGATGGTTTAGGACTACAACTGCCCCGAACAGTTTTGCACTCAAGTTTCCGTCAGTGAACAGAGAATAAGTTCAACAAAACAGATTTCAAATAAAAACTGTAATGAATTTCCTGGTTACACACTATCTGATGCACTATTTGATCATGTAGTATTAGCACATTTATAGAAGGGATTCATTTATAATTGCACTATCCCGTGTTGCCCAGATGAGGATGTATTCCCTTTTGAGTCTGGTTCCTCTCAAAGTTTCTTCCACATATCACCTCAGGGAGTTTACCTTGCCATAGTCGCCTCTTGCTTGCTCATTAGGGATAAATTCATACATTTAAAATCTATATCCTGAATGTTTTATATATTATATATGTTTGTGAAGCTGCTTTGGGACAATGTCCATTGTTAAAAGCGTTATACAAAAAAAACTGAATTGAGGTCCTCGGAAATATCCTTTATTTGTGCCATGGTACACTTCCACAAACGTGTTGTGAAGATCAGACTTTGATAGACCCCTGATCTTTAAATAAAACAGTGTGCTCACCCGATTGTCATCCTTTTGATTGAACACAGCCGACTCTAATTTCACCTTCAAATTAACTGATAATCATAGAGTTTCACATACTTTTGCCATTCACAGATGTAATATTGGATCATTTTCCTCAACAAATAAATGAAGTATAATAATGTGTCTCATTTATTTAATTGGGATCTTTTTGTCTATTTTAGGACTTCTGTATAATAAATAGATATGCACTGAAACTAAATTTCTCAGTCGATACGATAACCGGATTATCCAGAGTGATATCAGCCGATACCGACATTGACAGTTCAGCCCTTTATGCCTTCTTTTAAATGAATAATAATTAATTCCACAATTCTGAAGGAAATGCAAATAAAAAACTTTATTCTCTCCATTTCAACAAGTTGTTTCACAGTAACTGGTCTCATAAACAGAAAACACATTACTCAAATTAACATTAACTAAATTCTGAAGATTAAAGTAAGATTTCTTAACTTATTGTATGTTATTAATTCATATTAACAGAATTAATTGATTGAATTCTAAAAAAAAAAAAAAAAAAAAAAAAAAACCTCCTCACATTCAGGCTCACATTCACTCACCACAAACAAAAGCATTTCTACTTAATCATTGAACATTAAACTGGTAGTATATAATAAACTTTTTTTGATGATAACAAACTTACAAATGCTTACAAACTGCAGTTTTGTCATCAGTCCACACAAGAGACATCATCTTCACGCACAGCATGAAATCGATGTATTTTCCTGCCATCTTTTGATTGACAGGATATAATCGGCCCTGATCATCGGATGTTTTGAAACTATCGCCCGATAGCGGGAAAAACATCAGTGTAATTCTAATAATAAGGGATGATGTTTTAGGTCATATTTATGCTGATATATAGAAAATTTTAAAGAGTTCACAAATCTTTCTTTCTAAAGCCACTATTTGTAATGGCTATGCTATACGCTTTTTTCATCTAACACAATAATGTAGTAGTTTTACTGTTATATTATATTAGAACTGCAACAACTAATTGATAATAATCGATTATGAAAATAGTTGTCAACGAATCACATTATTGATTAGTTGGTCTGTGCGTGGCACAGGGGAGATGTACTCATTACGTTACTTTTGTTCTGAAAACACGTTTCAGAGTAAATACTAAAGTTGTGTCCCAAATGAAGTCCTGTACAATTATACTATGCACTCTGCACTACCGTCTAGTGTGTGGATCTTAGAAAGGTAATATCATCTAAAATGGAACCCTAGCGGTTTTTTACTAACCGGAAGTATATGCCGCTTCCTATATGACATCATAGCAATGCAACGGCGCTAGCTTTAGCCTAATACCAAGAGTCACCGTACATGACTTTCTTTTCTCTCAATGAGAAATCGTCAAGTGACTGAAGAAGAAAACGTGCGACCTCCATGTCCTCCAAGTCCCTATAGACAATAATACAGCAATATCAGATCAACAATTAGAATGTTTTACTCCCCTTAGAGAGACTGAACTAGCTTCATTAATCTCTTCAGCAAAATCATAAACTTGTATACTAAATCCCTTACCTACATGTTTCTTTAAACAGATTTTTCCGGGAGTAATCGAACCCCTTCTAAAAAGAATTACTTCTTCCCTTAGCACTGGCTATGTACCTAAATCATTTAAACTAGTAGTTATCAAATCCGTGATTAAAAAACCTGACCTCGACCCTTGTCAATTGTCCAGCTATAGGCCAATATCAAATCTCCCCTTTATCTCCAAGATCTTAGAAATGGTTGTAGCACAGCAGCTATGCTCATATCATACATAGGAATAACATCCATGAAATGTATCAGTCAGGGCTTAGGCCTCACGAGGTGCTATGATTAAAGAGACAGCACTGGTTGAAGTAGTAAACGACCTACTATTGGCCTCTGATCAGGGTTGTGTCTCCTTGCTTGTGTTACTTGACCTTAGTGAAGCTTTTAATACTATAGATCATACTATTCTCCTTCATAGACTAGAAAACGTTGTTGGCATTAAGGCAGTGGTTCGCAACCAGGGGGGCGTGGAGATATCGGAAGGGGGGCGCAAATTTTTTCAAGAAAAAAAAACAGACAGGGCATCATTGACAGACAGGGTGTATTTTATTGCTTTTCAAATAGAATGTGCATATATGAAAAACCCCGCGTTCTCTCTCCCTCTGCATTTTCTTTTTGCTGGGGAGAGGTAGAGCTAAGCCTGCCTTTTACCTAGCGGTCAGTGCAGACCAATGTTGCCAACTGGGCAACTTTTCAGACCCCTTTAGCAACTTTTTTTGGGGGAAACCCAAATTTTCCTAGCGAAAAATCTAGCGAGTTTTTTGACAAACCTTAGCAACTTTCAAATATCATCAGTACTCTCCTGCAAGCATGAAATCTTGCTTTCCCACTGCACTCTCACCTCTCTCTGCATCTGCTCTGTTCAGTGAGTGGCTGAAAACCAGGGATTTAACAATGTCATGGATAACGAGACGCGCCCTTCCTCCCAATTTACATCATTCGTATGTGAATGTTTTTAGAACGCAAGACAAATGTAATGCAACATGTTTTACATGTAAATAGTCCATGTTATTACAACCTAGTTCTCTTGTTCAAAGTAGGTATAGTGTTCAGAAACATTTTTGATCATTCATGTTCCATACCTGTCTGTTATAGTTTTCTAAAAGTCATCTAAAAGTTTTAATATATATATATATATATATATATATATATATATATATATATATATATATATATATATATATATATATATAATATAATATAATATAATATAATATATATATATATATATTTATTACACACACACACACACACACACACATACTTATACACATACACACTTATACACATAGATAGATAGATAGATGTATACATGGAGATATCATGCCACATGATAGGGAAGGCTTGGGGGGGGGGGGGCCACTCAGGTCTTTTCACTCAGGACCGATTGCTATCACTTCGTAGATGTAAATGGTGACTTCTCCATGCATGCTGAGGTTAAATTTGGTGTTCCACAAGGTTCTGTTTTTAGGTCCACTGCTTTTTACTTTATATATGCTACCTCTTGGTCAAATTATTCATAAACAAGCTTCCCCTGTTATGCTGATGATACACAGTTGTATTTTTTAGCAAAGCCAGATGACAGACAGCATATGCATGAAGTTGAGGAATGTGTAAAGGACATTAGATGCTTATTAACTTCTTTTTACTTAATTCTGACAAGACAGAAGTACTTCTACTAGTACTACATGTAGCTTGAAGTAAGCTTTCTGATTACACAGTAGCTCCGGATGGCCTGTCTGTTTCATCATGTACAGCAGTAAAAGACCTTAGTGTGCTGATTGACTCCAGTATTTAATTATTTGACCCTCGTGTAGATAATATTACTAGGATAGCCTTCTTTCATCTCAGAAATATCGCTGCCTCTGGATGGAGCTCTCATCAACTGGAGGCTACAGCCTGGAGATTGCTTAGGATTTTACCGCTTGAAGTACCATGGAAATGGTTTTGGGCCTCAATTCCACATGGACATTCTCGGTGTGGTTGCTGCGACTGTGGTTGCTGTGGCCTTGGGACTGAAATTATCACATACCACTCAGGTCTCCTTTGGTGAACAGTGGACTAGTTCAACAAATAGACTTCATGTTAAAACCATAATGAACTTCTTGTACTTTCACACTATCCATTACCCAGATGAGGATGGGTTCCATTCTGAGTCTGGTTCCTCTGAAGGTTTCTTCCTCATTTCATTTTAGGGCGTTTTTCCTTACCACCACTGCCACCGGCTTGCTCAATAGGGATAAATTCACACACTTAAAATCTGCATCCTGTGTTTATATGTTTCTGTAAAGCTGCTTTGAGACAATGTCCATTGTTAAAAGTGCTATACAAATAAAACTGAATTGAATTGAATTTGTGGATGGTAATTCTGTAGTTTTTTTGTTTTATTTCATAAATGTTTAATTTTTCTTTTAAAGATTCTTTGGATTCATCTCTCCAATAAAAGTTTCCATTCTGTTTAAATTATTTCTATGAATGTAAAAATAAAATGCCATTAGGTTATGTTAGTAGTGTCATTCTCATATTCATTGTTGTGAGAACACACAGTTTATTTACAATGACTGTGATAAGAATATGTAGTTAAATTAAAGTTAATAAAGTAGTTAAAGTAGTAAAGTAGTCAAATTAGCTCTTTGGTGATGTAACCCTTTTTTTAATTGGAGCCCCTGAGGAACTCTCTGCACGTCCCTGTTCCCTAAACGGCCCCAGCTGAAATCTGATTGTCCCCTGAAATGCCCCTATCCTGTCAATCTACGTCAGAGCACTCCATCAACTGCATTGGGTTGTTTGAAATTCAACTTGTGTATCCATTACTTTCTACCACATCTTGTATTAGCAGCTGTATAGACAGTGTTTTTATCATCCTCGTCTACTTAAGCTTCAATGGTAAGTACCTATTCAACACTTTAACTAATGTCTCAAAGGACATTAATGTTACTGTCACGTACCTTCTCTTTGGCTGACATTAGGAAACTAGTTAGCTACAACAACACACTAGTTAGTTTATTAGCTATTTACCTAGGTTTAATCTAATTTACATGTAACTTACGTTGCCTTTTTTATTTGTTAAATTTGCAGATGGCGGTGGTGGAGAATGTGAACCTGTTTTATCAAGTGGAGAAGTTGATCAGAAGTTGAAAAATTAATAAAATTTTTCAATTTATTTATTTATAAATTGTAAATTAAATAAATGTACAACTTATTTTTTAAAGATACAATGTTCTGGCAAATTTTTGTCTATGAAAATGTTTCAATTGTTTTGTTTTATTTATTTACAGAGGCAGTGCACATTAATGAACATGACTATAAATGTGCCAGAATCAACTAAATGGATATTTTTCATCTGCAGACCCTTGACACAATGTTAAAAATTCACCCTAAAAAACAAAGCATCTTATATTAATACAATAACAAAAACAAAAAAACTAAATACATTAACTACATTATCAAATACTAGTTAAAAATACAAGCACATGATTGATTCCAAGCACAATAAATCATTAAATACATAATATTATTAGGAAGTTTTTTCTAAACTCATATTGTGCTACGTAAAAGGTCAGACAGATAGCGACAGGAGAATAGCAATTAACCAAGAACAATTATTACAGGCAGGCTAAAATTGAATAAAATAAAACTCTAATGTTGACAGTAGTGAGTATTAATTCTATTATTAATACTATTTTTTAAGATGAAACTTAAAAGAACTGTATGTATCAAGTCCTCTAATTGTTGATGGGATGGAGTTCCATTCCCATACAGCTTTAACGGAAAATACAGACTGACTAAATTTACACTTTCTGAGGGGAATAATATAGTCCCCTCTTGCTGCACCCCTTGTGCAGTTGTTCTTATGTTGACATACTGTTTTAACAGGGAGGTCAAGCTATGTAGTCTTAAATATCAGACAAACATCTACATATTTGATCATGTTTTCAACTAAGCAGATTGTATTTTTTTTTTTATATTGAACAATGATGAAAATAAACCGATTTCTTATCAATAGTTTTTAGTGATTATTTATACAGAGACTCAAATGGTTTTAGAGTCATACTAGCTTGTGAACAAGTTGTTAAAGAATAAATAATATGAGAAATGACCATAGAATGTTCATACGTCATAGCAGCCTCTGTGGACATACAATCTCGAATAAATCTAAAATTTAAGAGACTAAATTTAACCCGGTTACAGACCTTTTTAACTTGAGCCTTGAAAGAAAGTCTGGAATCAGTTAAATCTACAAGGTACTTATATTCAGTTACAACTTGTAGCCTTTCCCTGATACAAAAACATCTGGCACTACATGAACTATTACACACCGTTTTAGAGATATTTACTTGAACCATGGATTTTGTAAGTTCATTAGCAACTTGTGACACGTCCGCATACATTTGGATGTTAGTGTCAAGACAAACAGGTGGAAGATCATTAATATACAATGTAAATAGCAATGGGCCCAGAATAGATCCTTGGGGAACACCTGTGGATATACATACTTAGGGCTGTTGATTTATAATTTTGTACATGAACATACTGTGTTCGACCTGACAAATATGATTATATCCAACTCAAAGTATCTGGAGAAAAATTAAAACCTAATATTCCGACATAAGAATTCTATAGTTAACAGTGTCAAAAGCCTTCTTAAGGTCAAGAAACACTGCTCCAACAACCCCACCTTTGTCCAATAGAGACTTTTGAAACTGAAACTAGAAACTGAAGTAACAGTTTGCCATCGCAGTTGAGTAGTTAATTAAATGATGATTACTGTTTTAAATGTCCCAAGATTCATGGCTTATTTTATGCGAACAACGGATCAACAAAAACAAGGATTGTGTGCTGATTATTTAGACTGATTTGTTTTATTTATGATTAATGATGCATGAGTGTATGAATATTAAAATAAATGATGAAAACTGAGGTTAAGAGAATGTTAGGGGAACGTTCTGAAAACCTAAAAACAATGCTCTATTTCCATAAAGAAATAGGTGTGAGAAGTGTGAGAAGCAGGAGGGAATGCGGAAGATCTGTTTTTCATTATTTATTATTATTTATAGTTAAGAGAAGGTTAAGAGAACGTTATGGGAATGTAATGGGAACATTCTACAAACCCAGGGGCATAACCTGGCCTGGGCATTCGGGGCTGTAGCCCTGAAGATTTTTTCTTTCGCCCCGAATAATTCTCCACTTGAAGCTGTTTGTCCCTACGTAACTTAACGTCAGTAAAAGAAGACAGCCTGTAATTTTGTATCTTCAATGAACAGAGTCGAGACCAGTCAGACAGGGTTTACAGGAAAATACGTGGAAATACTCGTGTCTTACTGGCTGACAGCTCTCAATTCTACCAAACGTTAGCTCACAAAGTCAGTCAGTCAGTGTGAGGAAAAGTGTATATATTAGGGCTGCACAATTTTGGCCAAAATGATAATGACGATTATTTTGTCAACATTGAGATCACGATTATTAATTGATTTTAGGGACCGCATATTTTTATTGCACTTTCATATTTAAATAAACAGACCGCTGCTTTCAGCTCCATGTTGTGCTACATTCCTGCTAATGTACAAATCTTTGCATCAAATCAGACTGGTCTTTAAAGTGCATCATCTCGTAGAAACAAAATATAAATAAAATTGTACCCAAATTATAGGTTAAGTAAAAATAAAAAATACCATCAACCAAATGAAAATATGCAATCAAATATAACAATATGAAACCAAATGAAAACAATTCAGGCCTATGCAGAAAAGCCAATAACAGGGTTTACAGGAGGAGAGTCTCAGCCAAATCACCCAATAGAGTGGTGCAGGGACGAAGTCATTTTGTACCGGAACCCCGAAGTTAGCATCACACTGGTTCCCTTGACAAAAACCCAATAGGATTTTCACATAGGCTTTTGGATTATTGCAAAAAATAAGCTCTGAGACCAACAAAAGTTTACAATACTAACACGTTTTATCCATCAAGATAATTTTCACAAATTAACACAACTTTTATGAAGTTTGAAGCCTAAATACAATCGCCAGAAATAAACACCTAACCGTATGCTATAAACGAACGACACCACGGTCACCTGACTTCAATGTCACCATCACCAAGCTTCCGACAACTTTTCCAAACTTGATTTAAAACATTTTCCATAATACGGATTTACTCTGTGGATGAATCTTCATCCACATTTTTTGGGGGAATTGTGCGCAGCATACCTGAACCAGTTTATCTGCAAAGCCTTTTCCTGTTCAGCATGACGACGTTTTAATGTCCCCGACAACGTCTGTAGTCCCATTTAGCAACTTGTTCGTGTCATTTCCCCTCACGTGAGTGCTGGAGCTCGCAGCGCGCTCTTTTAGTGACATTGACTTTGTTTACTTTCTACATGTGCATTTGTTATGATTTCTGTCCTGTCTCTGCCCCTGTATTGTCATTGGTTGTTCCCTTATGTGTCATCATTAGTCTCAGCTGTTTTGTGTTCACCATTAATTACATGTCATTTAAACCGCTCGTATCTTTTTGTTCGATGCAAAGTATTGCGCGAGTTTTCCGTGTACTAAGCGTTTGTTCATAGTTTCACGTCTCAGTTTTGATCTTATTCTTGACCTCGTTGTTTGATTCGTTTAGCCTTGTTTATGCCCGTTTGCATTATTTAGATAAGAGTTATGTTACATAAGAGCTTTATTGAAGAGAGGCAAACAAATCCAAAACATAAGACAATAGCGTGGTCAAAAACAAGAAAAAGGTCAGGCTATGGTCTCATCTTTTGAATTTGTCTGCCTCTCTTCAATAAAGCTCTTATCTGCACTTATCTGCAACTGCCATTTTCAATACACGGGAAAGCTTTTAAAAAAAACCCTCACAAGTGGAGTATTACTGGCGTATTTTATGTCGTAGAATAAAATGTGAAAATATTGAGCTTGTGTTCACCATAGGGATGTCACGATACCAAAAATCTAGTAGTCGGTACCGAAACCACCAAAAGTACACGATACTCAATACCAAAGTCGATACCACGGTGTGGTATAATATGTTTGAGCTTTCCTCTCTCTGCCTCTCAACAAGTCGGGGCGGAGCTAAGCCCACCCCCCGCCCCGCCCCGCTTCTTCTTCTTTACCACTTGTGGACCAACTAAAACACTTATTTGTTCCATGGTTCATGGTATTTGCTGCCCCTTCAATTCCGGAAGAACTGCAACGGTACCAACGCTACTGCAGAAAAACAAGTACCGTCACGTTTTAAGAATGTTGGTACCGACTTGGTACCGAAGTATCGGTTCTCGTGACATCCCTAGTTCACCACAGACCTTATTTCAGGCATTTAACCAAAATCCCATTCAAAAAACCCATTGACGTTGGGATGGAACCGGAAGCACTAAAATGCTAGCTCGTTTCCGGGTTTTGGCATACAAAATGAGGTCATCCCTGCGCCACTCTATGGTGACTGGCTGTAAGTTTAGGAAGCACTTGATCTGATATGCAGTGGAGTTTCTATGTGCAGAGGACGAACTTTAAATATAAATATCGCAGTCGATCATGTTCATGTAATCGTGGGCAGTCAAAATCGTAATCCATATTCGATTTAATTGTGCAGTCCTAGTATATGTACGCCAATTTTTTTTTTTAAACCAGTAAATGAAACTGAAACACTAACATCCTCTGATGCTGAGCAGGAAGGTGTGTAAATGTCTATATGAGTTTGTGAATTTGTACAAGTTACTTGAACACGATATGAGCAGAGCATAAGGACAGATAACGCACTTTGCAGTGCACTGTAGCAGCTAAACCCATACAATGATGCTTAGTTCTGCCTCCCCTTGACTAGCGACACCAAACTAGCCTAGTCTCGTGTTAGATAGCCAACGCATTTTATATTTTATCTGTCTGGTAGTCCTGCAAACAGTGATAACACGCGAGGCAATTTTTATGATAAACTTTTTGTCCAATTTTCAAAATTTTTAAGCAAATAGCCCTCAAATGCAAGAAAAAAATGCATACAAACGCTCTATTTAGACGTATTTTTCAAAAAAATTTTGATGGAGAAGAATCGGGGCTCAGCCCCGGATTATTAACAGTTCAGCTAACGCCCCTGTGCAAACCTAAAAACAATGTTCTACTGTATTTCCGTAAAGAAAACTTTCCTGGCTAACCAAAAACAAACTTTAAAAATGTATGTTCTGGGAACAAAAAACTAATGTTCAAAGAACGTTCTGGGAACAAACATTTTTTTTTTAATCAGGGCAGTAAGGTAAGTTTTGAATATGGCTTTTGAGGCAAGAAAATTAAAGATGACAAGTTTAACTGCCCCAATTTACACGCCCCCTGTTTCATGAAGCCGGATGCGGTTTGCGTTTAGTTTTATCAAACTCTGGTTTTTCAGTCTCAACAAGGTGGATTGGTTTTTAATCGGGTTTCATCACCATGGTAACTTACACTACACTGCTAACCTGCTCTGGAGCAAGTTTTATTCTGGGTAAGAATACTCTAACCCAAACTGGACCAATCAGCTGCGAGCAAAGTAATATAAAACCCTTCAGTGTTTGTAGCGATGTCTTCACTGTTTGTAGAGAATCCTGTAGAATCCTCAGAGCACAAATAATAATAATAATAATAATAATAATAATAATAACACTTCAAAGGAAAATAACTTATTAGGGATAGACACAATCCTGACTTTTCCCGATGACCATCTGTACGAAAGATATGGATTTTTGGCAGATGGTATAGTTGATCTCTGCCGGCTACTTGAGCCACACATTAGAAATCAGACACGCCGAAGCCGCTTTTACTGAACCGCAAACTGTACGTGCTGTTTTGGTTCTTTGCGAGTGGTACAAATTTGCATGCAGTGGCATTCCTTTCCCAATATATTTTCACAAATTGATATGTTTTATTAATATTTCATTTAAACATTGACATATTTCATGTATGCATTACATTAAATGCAATTATATGAAATATACTGGGGTTGTAAGTTTTCAATTAGTTTATTCTCATTGTGAGCCTATAAAAGCAAACTTACACATTTACACAATCAGTAATGTTCCCGAGCTTTGGCAGCCGGAACGGTATTGCCTTTTGCGGTTACTGTAGATTTAAATTCTTCATATTTCCACAAAATAATGTATTGCTCTTCAACCAGAAGTATGCACACCAGCTTTTTTCCATGTTGAACGATATTAGCTTCTTTGCTGCAAACGTCTGGCTTTTATGTGCACACACACTCTGGGTAAACCTTGATTAAGGGTTAAAACCTAGGTTTACTGAGAAAGTTTACTGATAAACAGCCTCATGAAACCTGTTAACCTTAAATCTAACCCGGGTTAATTGTCAACTCAAATTTACTCTACAACTCTGAGTTTGTTCAACTCGTTTCGTGAAACAGGCCTCTGATGTCCCAATTTATCTTGAATGTAATGAAATGCTGCAATTATACACACATCACTAATACAGACGTCAACTGTACATTGACAACAGCGTATGGGACGACAGGTAGGTCAAATCAAACGAACTTACTAAATTCAGAGGGATTAGATGTCAGGCTCCTCGTAATAACTGCACCACAATCAACTTCGCTGTCTGAAGCGGAATCGGTGTGTGTGGCATTTTCGGCACAATCACACACATCGACAGCGGCTGGAATACAATTGGCTGCACTCGGTATCGGTGAGCTACAGTTTAAGTAATATACATTTCCATGGTTTTCAGGATAATTGTGATTGTGGTCATCGTGTATCTCTAAAACCCCACCTTCACCCATTTCACTGGCGAGCTGCAGAAGTGTAGTTACGTGTTCAAAGCAAATTTTGAACTGTTTACAAATCCTATTACGCTGCAGTGAAGCATGCTGCCATACCTCTAGAGACTTTTGCGAGATTACACATTAAGAGTCGTGTAATAGTGGCAATAGTGATAGTAGTGGGGCAGCATTAAATATCTAACTGTGATGCTATGAGTTGGCTGGAAAACAGAGCAGGCGAAACAGATTTGAAGTGAAATAGCAGAAGCATTTTTTTTTTACCCTGAACTATCCAAATCAACTCCTGTTTTCATGCCATTGAGCTAATGTCTAGCCGGGTTTTATAGAAAATATTTATGAAGCGTAATCTATATGTGTAAATAACATTTGGATATGTTAATGAAGTGTATTCAATATGTATAACCAACATTTAGAATTATTACTTAAGCACAATCGAATAATCAATATTGATTAAAAAGCAGAATCTATATGTATAATCAATAGTTAGAAGCATAATCTAAATCCATAGAACAATGTTTGATCAAGTTATATTCTGAGTATGGATTGAGTTGGATGAACTCTGTGTCTTACTGAACAATATTTGTTCTTTCTGTACCAGCCTGTATCTTCCTCCACAGAAGCAGATAACTTTGAGGCCAGATACCAACCAACGAGCTAGGATAAGACTTAAAAAAAGGCGAGTGCTGGTCAAGGTCAGAGAGAAACAAAAAAACAACAAAAACAAACAAAGACTCTGACTGAGTGAAACCTTTTTTTAAAAAAAAGAAACCAGGTCCTCATGAATCCTTTTCAAGAAAAACAACTAACTGCGCATGCTCCACAAATTAAAAAAATAACACATAGACATGAATATTTAATTGTGGCAAAGAAGATAGGTCTGTTTTAATGAGGAAAGGCAAAACCCTGCCTACAATGAATACGCTGTGGAGAAAGGTATAAAAAGGACTGTGTGTGTTTGCAGAATTTGGACTTTCTGCAGACTGTCACACTTTATTGGTTCAATGAAGTTTATTTACTTTTTGGCATCTACTAACCTAGTGGTTTTCAAAGTGGGGGCCGCCCCTTGGGGCGGGGGGGCCCGTGGGGGCCCGGGGGGGCCTCAACAATTTGGTCAGAGCCACCAAGCCCATCCCTCCCACTAGTATGTTTTCTCTTTCTCACTCTCAGACAACCACACATACACACACACACAATAAATTCCTAATGTAATGTAATGTAAAGATGTAGGATGTAATTATTAATTTAAAAAGGGGGGATATATTCAGAAGTCTATATTTTTAATGTGTTTTAAAGACATCTTGCAAAAGGGGGGCCTTGGTCAAATGTTAATGCCATTTGGGGGGCCTTGCCCTGGAAAAGTTTGGGAACCCCTGTACTAACCCTCTGTCTCTGAAGATTTTTGACTTAGGCTGGAAAGGTTGATTTATCCACGACAGTTTCTAACGCAATTTTGCGCCAAATAAAACCGATATTTTAAGAATGTTGACAAAACATAAATGCGAATAAATGATGTTATGCGATAAAATCTGGATTTTCTCCTCTCGCCATAGGCGTTACAATTAAACATGGCGACGAATCTCCAAGATCTGATGAGTGTTGGCACGGTGAATTTAATTGCATCCACCGCAATAGCTGTAGTAGTGTTTTAATAGAAGGCGACGATGGCATGTAATGCACGCAATCATTTTTCAAAAGGTCTTGTGGATCCAAAACTTCAGAATGCTTCGCTTAACATTTGACGAGTTATGCAACAAAATAGGACCGCTGCCGTATCATGCCCAAGGGAGCCAGCATAGCCATCGCCACGAGAGAAATATTGCTTTGTCGAAATGTCTGAAAAACCACCTCATGCGAGTGTATAAACTTTTTTTTGCGATATCTGAAAGTTTTTGTTTTTTTTCCTTGAAATTCACACGTTTCAAATGCACATTTTAAGTTTGCAATTTCAAATTGCGAATTAAGCAGGTTAATGAAAACGCAGCTACTGATGTTTGTCACTGACACAATACTTTATACTGTTGCACAACTTAAGCGCTATAGCAATTGCTAGTGCCACAGTGGCTGTATTAGCTTTTTTAGGGCCTGAGCACCGCTGGTGCGATGCCCTATTGGATCTGCTCCGTTTTATTATTATTATTATTATTATTATTATTATTATTATTATTATTATTATCATTTTCCAAAATGAATCACATTTTAGAGGCCCTAAACATACTCAAAAACTCACAAATCTTTGCAGACGCGTCAGAACTGGTGAAAATTTACATCTGATAGGAGTTCCACAATTGAGTGTGGCAAAATGGCTCGATAGCGCCACCTACAAAATTTCACAAATGTGCGCCTCGCGCTACGTTTCACCTACACGTACGAAATTCTGTAAACATGTATAACATGCCAATACGTACAAAATCGTCTCTTGAACTCATGCCCTAAACAGGAACTCAGCAATTTTGATTTTTCTCTTAAATTTTTGCTGGGTTTTTTTTTTTTGCCATTTCCAGGCCTTGTACTTTAACAAACTCCTCCTAGAGTTTTCATCAGATCGACATCATATTCGCTCAGTCTCATCTAAAGGCATTCATGATGCTAAATTGCGAAGCTTTTGCGTTTTCTCTGCACGGCGTGGGAGTGGAGGTCTCACAAATTTCGATGTTTCGCCATGAAAAAGGAAGTTGTTATAACTCAAACAGACAATGTCCAATCTGCTCCAAACTTCATGTTTGATAAAAGTCCCGGCCTGAAGACATCTACATGCCAATAATCAGTTATAGTCACAGCACCACCTACTGGCAACATGAACTGTCATGTTGACTAACTCAGACATACAATGTTCAATCAGCACCAAACTTCAGTTGTTTTGTACAAAACCGGGCCTGAGGCTATATACATGCCAGTATTCCGTTATAGTCATAATGCCACCTGCTGCCAACATGGACTGGCATGTTTTACACTAACTCAGATATGATGTTCAATCTTCACCAAACTTCATATGTTTTATACTAATTCTGGCCTAAAGACATCTACATGGCAATAATCAGTTATAGTCATAGTGCCACCTGCTGCCAACTGGAAATTACATGTTTTACATCGAGATACTCTCCTAACAACATAAGTGCTAAAAAGTGCTAAAAATATGGAATGGCATTCCTTTGGCAGAGCAACCCCAACGTGCACTTGGGTGCAAGGGCCTGTTCATCGCTGCTTGCAGCTTTAATTTTTATTATTTTACAGTGACACAAGAACAAGAGATAATTATTATTTACATTAATGCTGCCAGACAAAAATTTTTTTATACAAAATTCAGTTCTTTAAAACATTGCATGTTTTCAGTGTTTTCTTGTTATCTGTTTGTTTTAGAAGGTTAATGCATAATTCAGTCATTTTTTAAATGTATAATATTTGGCTTACAAAGAGTCAATTTCTTCTTATGCATATAATAATAATAATAATAATAATAATAATTTTTTTATAGACACCTTACAGCATAGAGGAAAATCAATACAATGCAAACATACAAATATAAAAAACACAAACATACAATTATATAAAAAGAATCAATCAATCAATCAAATCAATAAAGCTATTCTAAACAAATAGGTTTTAATCTGGGAAATAGTATCCAACTGGCGAATATGCAGTGGTAAAGAATTCGATAGTTTTGGCGCAGAACAGCTAAAAGCCCTAGCACCGAAAGAACTTTAATTAAAAATTTGGAACAGTCAATAAGTCTGCAAAAGATGATCTTAAAGAACATGAAAGAATGTATAGTTTAAGAAGGTCTGATAGATAAAGAGGAGCCAAATTACGAAGAGCTTTAGAGGTGAGCAACAAAATTTTGTAATGGCCACAATAATGAGCAGAAAGCCAGTGCAGTTGAAAAAGAATAGGTATAATATGGTCAGAAGTACGTGTATGACTAACAATCCTTGCAGCTGAGTTCTGAATTAACTGCAGTCAGTGAAGTTGTTTTTCAGGAACACCAAATAAAAGAGAATTGCACTAATCAATCTGTAATGTTACCAGTGCATGAATAAGGACTTTAGTACTATGTTGAGAAAGTGAAGAACAGAGTCTAGCAATATTACGTTAATGAAAAAATGCAACACGTGAAATATTATTAGAGCCAAAAAATGCAAACCATCAAATATAACACCAAGGCTTTTCACTTGGGTGCAAATACTAACTGGGCAGTTGTAAGCAGAGTAAAAGACTTTAAGGTAGATAAGATAGACCTAGACCCAATAAGAAGAACATTTGTGAGTATTAAGCTTTAAGAAATTATTAGTCATCCATATGTTAACATCCTGCAAACATTTAGTAAGTTCAAAAGGGAGAGAGTAAATATTAGGTTTTGTAAATATGTACAACTGTGTATCATCTGCGTAAAAATGGAAATTAATGGCATATGTGTGAAAAATATTACCAAGAGGTCAAATATAGATGATAAATAAAAGCGGACTCAACAAGGAACACTGTGAGTAGCTGATACTGGCTCTGAACATTCTTAATCTTTACAAACTGTTTTCTATCATTTAAATAGGAAGAAAATGTGATTCAAGTTGGTTTGCTACTGTTCTTTCAATATTTTTTTTAATAAAAGGAAGATTGGAAATGGGCTGATAATTATTTAGATCACTAGAATCCACACCGGTATTTTTAAGAATTGGACTGATAGAAGGCAATGTCAATGATGAAGGAACAGTAGCAGTAGAATTTATTATACTAATAGGAGAAATTGAATGAATACAAGATTTAAACAAAAATGTGGGTAAAGGATCAAGTGGACAAGTAGAGGTCTCAGACTTTATAATCAGTTTAGTAATACACTCATACAATTATTTTTTGCCTCTTGTTCAGTTTAATTGTTTAGAATGAGCTAAAGTAACACGATTTTTGAACACTTTGTCATAACTTAATGTTCAATCCACCTAATATATTTAAAACTGACGTTTACTTAATTAATTTGTGTTAAAATTACATGAATCATTTTTGTTGACCTAAATAACTGGGCAGTGGCTCTCTAGTTTCCAGCATGCTTTACAAGGGACTGCATTAGGAGAGTAAATTTAGGGATTAAGTGTTATTTTATGTGTTTTTCAGTAAAGGGAAAGACATGTTAGTGTTTAATGTTCAGTTATGTTGGACATTTGAAGGAGTTTATGTAACGTTTTGAAGTTTGTGGTTACCACTGTGCTGAAGAGTGGCACTTGTGCATAGGCTGTGGGCACTCAGTGAGCTATACTAATATCAGTACTGACACCAGTCTTTTCATATTTGTTCATTATATACATTGTGTATAATGATGAATGAAACTGCTTGTTTAAACATAAGAAAATGAATTAAACCTCAGTCAATTAATAGAAAAATTAAGTTGGACCAACATAAGAAAATTTTGTTTGACAAAAGTAAGAAAGTTAATTAAACATACTAGAGTAAATTAATTTGACCTTAACCAACTAAATTGTGTTGACCCAACTAAGCTGATTTATTTTGAATGAACTAAATTAAATTGTGTGTAAAAACTTTCTTAAATTAAATTAAGTAAGAGTAATGAATTCATTTTCTGAGTCTATCCACTGAAGGAAGCTCAAAATTAGAAAGATTATTTGTGGACCAATAGATTTGATTGTTTCCATTTTGATAACCACTAGACATTGAAACAGAGTTAACTAATTCTTGGTTTATACCATCAATTTTAGATCTAAAAATATTCAGAAAAAGATACACATTGATTGCAAGAAAAAGAAATAATATCAAGAGGCTTCATTCAACAGTTTGTTAACAGTGCGAAACAAAATCTTTGTATTACTCTGTCCAGAGCCAATGATATTTGCATAAAAGGATGATTTAGCTGTATTAAGTGCAGCCTTATATGAAACCAGATGCTCAGAGTACATCTGTTTATGCACTGCAAGACCAGTTCTTTTGCACATTTTCTCCAATCGATGACCTATTGCCTTTTGATGGTGAAGTTCAGGAGTCAGGAGTCAGGAGTTAATTTGAATGTTCTTGAAAGGGACCTTGAGCCACGCTGAGTAGGTACTACTAAGCGTCGGTCGTTGATTGATCGCAGATTGTGTGAGGGAATGTAGGCCTTCAGGAGAGAGTTGAGGTAGGAGGGTACTGTTCCAGACAAGGTCTTGTAGGTGAGCATCAAGGCCTTGAATTTGACGCGGGTGGCTACAGGAAGCCAGTGGAGCGAGATGAAGAGGGGTGTGACATGGGTTCTCTTGGGCTGGTTGAAGACGAGGCGTGCTGCTGCATTCTGAATCATTTGAAGGGGTTTGATGGAGCTGGCCGGAAGGCCCGAGAGTAGTGAGTTGCAGTAGTCCAGTTTTGAGATAACAAGAGCCTGGACTAGTATCTGTGTAGCCTGTTCGGTGAGGTAGGGTCTGATTTTCTTGATGTTGTACAGGATGAACCTACAGGACCATGCAGTTGTTGAGATGTGGCCTGTAAAGGTCAAGCTGTCATCGAGAATCACCCCAAGGTTCCTGGCTGTCCTGGTTGGCTTGAGTGTGGTTGAGCCGAGTTGTACAGTGAGGTTGTGGTTGATTGAGGGACAGGTTGGGATGACGAGAAGCTCAGATTTTGCCAGGTTGAGCTTAAATAGTCCAAAAAGTCCAAAATTCACTGAAAAAGATAGACAAAATAGATGACTTAGGTAGTCTATAAATCATTACAACAACAGCAGCAGTTGAACCTTTAAGTTGTTAAACCAAAATTTCAAAAGATGATGTCTCTGATACAGAGATCAGACAGATTTTATAACTGTCACGATAAATAAGTGCAAGGCCACCCCCTTTACCAGAGCAACGAGGTTTACATATGCAGGCATACAGTATCCAGGTGGTGTTGTTTGATTTAAATGAAGAAAGTCATTAGGCTTTTGCCAAGTCTCAGTGAGACACATAAAATCAAGATTTTGGTCTACAATAAGTTCATGAATAAGAGAAGACTTGTTTGTCGGTCTTCGTAATAGAGCTGGTGATTAAGCAAAGACAGTGAAGGTTTGTTTAAGGGCCTGAGTTTGTAGAGCTCTGCCACCCTATACATCAAACGTGGAGTGGCGTTGATCAGAGTAAATGACTGAACAATCCATAACAGCAGCTCGAGGAACCACATGGCATAATCTCTTAATGCTAGGACTGGCAAACCAAACAGCAATGGAAGTCGAGCCCGCAAACACCAAATTCCAAACCTCCGCTACAATGAATCAGCAGCAGTAGATATCAAACAGCAGCCACAAAATTCCAAGGTCCATGGTGTACAGTTCAATATATGGAATTTACCTAATAAAATAGTAACTGCACAATGTATTGTTGCTTACACTCCAAAATGTAATTAAAAATAAAAAAGCACATCAAATGCACAACTTTCTATCACATATCCCAGTTTTCGATTAATATAAGTTACTAAATCCTTCCAAACTAATCTTGCGTATATACAATGATGAAACAAATTTACAGTCCACAAAATTCAGAGGTATATGAAACGTTCAAATTAAATCTTTCCAGAACATTCTTCTCTGGATACATTGTATGCAGTATTTTGTAATATACTTCTTTAATTTTGTCATTGATACAAATTTTATTTTGTATTTTCTACACTTTTGCCCAATATATATTTCCAAATAAAGAAGACCAAAAAAATCTTGCTGCAGGAAATGAAACAGAACAAATAGCATTTCTTATTACCTTATTGCTACATTGATGTTTTAAAACATCAACATTATCAAAATAAGTATGTTGACAAAAACAATCAATGTTGATGATTCCCACTGAACAAGAGTCTCTTATATCTAGTGTCTGGTGTTCCCTTTGCTATTGAGGTGTGTGGTGTCATCCAGAGGGCTCTGTAAGGCCTGGCAAGGGATTTAAAAAGATCTCCAAATGAAATACATCATTCCACTGTAAGGAAAATAATCTACAAGTGGCACAGATTTCAAATGACTGCCAATTTGTCCAGGACTGTCCATCATAGCAAATTCAGCCCAAGAGCAGACCGTCTGATGTCTCAAAGAACTGTAAAATTTAATTACAGGATCTGCTAGTAAGCTTGCAACTGTTGGTGTCAAACTGTATGCTTCTAAAATCAGAAAGAGATTGCACAAATTTGACCTGCATGGAAGGTATGCCAAGAAAAAGTCTTTGCAAGATGAGAATAGAGGCCTTTAATCCACCAAGGAATGGCTCAAAAAGAAGAAATGAAAGGCTTAATCAAAGCATGGATTTGAATCCCATTGTTTTGGGGGGGTCGTATAGTTTTAGAGGCAATAGTGATTAAATAACCTAAATATTAACACATAATTGGTTTCTCCCAACTCAAATGAACACAAAAGCAATAACATCTGCAATAACACCTGTAACAGTTCCAAACATTTAAATAATATTTCAGTTGCCTCAAATTATTATAGACCAACAGGTCTAAAACTTGGAGACACTTTTCCTTTTCTCAAACAGAGAAGATCAGCATCATATTGTCTTTCATGGCACCACCAACTTCAGACTACAACTAGAAGACCATCAGTCTATAGTGTTCCTTTGCCTTCGTCAAAATGAATCTCTTTACCATCAACGAAGGCCCTCACTCCCCTGAAGTATGCTCTTTTGCCTTCTCTCCTGGCGCTCTCCACAGCTGGCCAAAGACAATTCCGTGCTATTATGTCGAATTCAGTCAGGTCTTCTTTAAACCGCAACCCCTTGATGTTCAAATACTCAATGTTTTTTGAACACTTCCAGATTAAATATCTGGCAGTACGGGATATAAGCCTCCTGATCACCAGTCTTGGTTTAACTCTCCTGCCATCATCCAAAGCCATCATCCATCATGCTCTGTCTTGAAGTAGATGTCTCATGTATCCCTACTAAATGCGTTGCATATATATTCTGTGGTGTTCTATGGAAGCACTTGGAAGTAGCTTTATTGTTATTGTGCCTAGGCTCTGGATGCCGTGGTAGTGTTTTCTCCCGGCTTTATTGTAAGTAAGTGTAGTATAACCCTATTTTCAAAGAATTTTGAAATAGGAGAATTTGGCTCCGGCTGCTGAGTAGTGTTTCTCTCGGCATGATTGTAAATATAAATAGTGTACCCCTGTTTTCAAAGAATTTTGAAATAACAGGATAATCTGAGTCCGTCTCAGTCACACGTTATATTGCTTTCTTTTTTTTCTCTGTTCCTCTTGCTGTTGGAGCACACTTTACCACCACGCTGCACTTTCCTGCTGTCTTTGTTGTATGTTGTCCTTGTTGGGTGTTATTTGTTCTGTATGTAAATCATTAGACATGGATGGAAGTGGTCAGTCTAAATCAGTGATAGTATTCAAGCTGACAATTATTCAGGAAATACATCTGACTCCACTACTATCACACCCCCTAACTCACGTAACTCTGATGGTTGATAATTGTTTGGTGGCAGAGATGGCTAACTGGGCTGCCAAAGCCAAAGCTCACCCTCTCCTTACATCCATGATGCCAAATCCAAAGTCTCAATTATCTCCTTTTGAAATCGTAATTGTAGACCAGTTCCAACGCCATGGACTAAAGCTAACCCTGGTGTTTCTTTTAAAGGAGACCTGGACGCGATTGTCAGCTCCCTTTACCTTCAGAGAAACCTACTCCCCTTTTCGCCAGGTGATACAGTACTAGAAAAGCCGCCTTTGGACCTCCCACAACGGTGATAGCAGTCACTCGCACGGCCGTACTCATATCATTATATGTCTAGTATGTAAGTGAGTGTTAGTAACTTATTCTTCTATTCCTTATATTTAATCCTGTGTGTGTGTGTGTGTGTGTTATAGCACTTCATGTAATGCCTAAGCCAGAGTGGCTTCCTCTATGTGTGTGAGAGTGTAACCTTATTCTTTTTTGTTTACTTTCTCAGCTGGGCAGCGTCCTTTTCTCCCTCCTTCCTTCCAGGACACAGGCCTGGACCTAAACACAAGCTATCAAATAGCTCACCTTTCAGCAGATCTGTCTCTGCTAGGTGAAGCCCTCGCTGCTGACCCTTACGGTACCGGATAACACCTGCCACGGTTTCCATGGATGTTTCTACTCATACAGAGACACCCTCTGTTTTATTTCCTGGGAATCCTTCTGATGAAGACATGGCTATCTCTGGGGTTGACCTTGGCTTTAGACCTGCTTCCGGTTCTCTCAGCCCCACACCATACTCACCCAGCAGCTCAGAGTATTCTCACTGCTCTCCGTATCCTACATTCCTGTATCCTGCTACGAATTATTCTCCCACGAGCCCTGTGACCTGACCTATGTTATCCTCCATCTGCAATAAACCCCCGTATTTTCCCATGCTTGTCTCCCTTCTGTTTAATTTCTATTGTAATTTTCATCCAACAGATTCATGCCAGTAGACGTGTGCCTGACCAGAACAGCTCACTCGAGAAAGGAGAAAATTCATAATCACTCAGCCCTTAGGTGGCCTCTTCTCATCTCGCATTAACACATACACATATAGATTTTTTGTATTAGCCTTGAGAATACAAGCATCGGCTCATGCCCTGTCTGGAGGGAGCATGTGAGTAGTGGGAGCTGTCGTAGGCTCATGGATCCCTGGGTGTTCCGTTGGGTCCTACAAGGGCATTGATAAGTTCACTGTGAACACCCCCACCCCCACCCCCCCCAGTCGCTCTGTTCCCTTGTTGAAACCTTTGCCTCTTCCCAACCAGGTACAGGTAGATAAAACCCTCACTAATTGCACATTCATTTGTCTCACCGAATACCATTTGCAGACATTTACATGCCTTCCTGAATAGCATTTGCTTGTATTCCAAATGACTTCCTGAAAACCATATATGGAATTGTTCCTGTCTTACATGCTTCCGGTTTTATTCAAATATGCCTTTCCACCTAGCTAATCAATATTTATTTATATAGTTCTGTGACAAGCATGAGATATATATATATATATATATATATATATATATATATATATATATATATATATATATATATATATATATATGTGTGTGCCTTTCTTTGAATAAATCAAAGGCAAAGTAGATATCTTGCCATTTGAACTTTGTGTGTCTGTGTGTTAGTTGACAAACTCTCCCAAGCTTGGTGTGGGAAGTGTGTAGCAGGGCGAGGGCACTGTTATTCTTATGTACTTTCTCTTTCTCTTTTCCTAACATTGCAACCCTCGATTCACAAATCCTGACAGTATCCGAAGCGACCGCTCTGCATACCACCATGACTCTCATTTTTACATTTTCGTTAGATTGCTCGGATAGTCAGTATAAATGCAGGGGGGTCATCCTATGTTCCCAGAGTCCTATGTTCCCCAGTTCAATATTCTGTTAACACACATTAAGTAAACTTTCCAAAGGTTTTATGCAGTCAGGACACTATTAACTTTATTACCTTTTAACTTTAAAGACCAGACACGTTTAAATGAATAACAACATACAGTACATTGGTATAAAATCCATCCTTAAACCACACTTAAAATTTATGAAGTTATGAATTTGGAAAATTAACTAGCTTGCACATGCTGAACCCTCATTTTTGCTGCTCAAAAAATAGCTGTTAGTCTACATTCATACAGTCATACATTCATACAGTTCAACTCCATGCATTAACAATAGTGAAATGTATACGCTAAACTGAAGAAATGCCATACTGTAGCCTATAAAACACAGTAAACGGTCATATAATAAACAAAATGTTAAGTATGAACATGTCCCAGCTCTCGTTTATGCTGAAGTCTAACTATTACATCCCTTTTTACATGATGTAATATAAGTCTCAGGTGTCCCCAGAATGTGTCTGTCATGTTTCAGCTCAAAATACCCCACAGATCATTTATTATACCATGCTGTAAATGCCCCATTTTGGGTGGAAGCAAAAACAAGCTGTTTTCGTGTGTGTCTCTTTAAATGCAAATTAGCTGCTGCGCCCCACCCCCTTTCCAGAAGAGTGTTGTGCCTTTACAGCTTGTGTAAATTAGGAGAAACAATATGACTGACACCATAAATACTGTGTTCAGCCCTATATGTATAATTATACAGACAGTAATAATAATATTATTATATTATGTATAATTATACAGACAGTAAGCATTTTGGGTTAAAAATAAAAATGACAACATACACTGGGGGAAATAAGTACTGAACACATCAATTTTTTTCAGTAAATATATTTACAATGAGGCTATTCACATGAAAATTTCTTGAGTATTAACTCAAGAAATCTACACATACAAAGAAATTCAAACATTAAATTCCACAAATGAAGTTATGTATGATGAATTGGAATGACACAGGAAAAAATTATTGAACACACTAACTGAAATTTATTTAATACTTACTGGAGAAGCCTGTGTTTGTAATGACAGCTTCAAGAGGCTTCCTGTATGGAGAAATTAATCGGTCGCAGTATTCTAAACGTATTGTCTTTAAATCTTGTTCAATTAGATTCAAGTCAGGTGATTGACAGGGCCATTCTAAAGCCTTGATTTGTTTTCTCTGAACCCAATTGAGAGTTTCCTTTGCTGTATGCTTTGGATCGTTATCCTGCTGGAAGGTCCACCCATGTCTCATCTTCATCATCCTGCTGGATGGCAGCAGATTCTTCTCAAGAATCTTCCAGTAAAGGGTTCTGTTCATTGTTCCTTCAATTATATGAAGTCTGCCAGTACCATGCAATGAAAAACAGCATCACAACATGATGCTTCCACCTCCAAACTTCAATGTTGGTATAGTGTTTTAAGGGTGATGTGCAGTGCCATTTCTTCTGCAAACATGGTGTGTAGTATGACAGCCAAAAAGTTCAATTTTGCTCTCGTATGACCAGACTACACTTTCCCAGTATTTCATAGGCTTGTCCAAATGAGTTGTAGCAAACGTTAAATGAGCTTCGACATGCCTTATCTTTAGTAATGGAGTCTTGAGGGGTGAGCGTGAGCAGTGTAGTGCATTGCCTATTGTTTCTCTGTGACGATGTTAAACACTGTCTCCAAGTGTTTCTGGAGCTCTTTCTGAGTGGTCCTTGGCTCTTGGGCTACTCTTCTGACTATTCTTCTGATTCCCTGCTCAGAAATCTTGCAAGGGGCTCCTGTGCGTGGCCGGTTTATAATGGATTGATGTTGCTTACACTTGCGGATAATGGCCCCAATGGTGCTTACTGGAGGATTCAAAAGTATTGAAATACGTCTGTATCCGATTCCATCAATATGTTTTGCAACAATAAGGTTGCGGAGGTCTTGGGAGAGCTCTTTGCTTTTACCCATCATGAAACCTGTGTGACACCTTGGTAACAAAAAGCCTTTACTAACCCAGCTGATATTAATTTGCACAGATAGGAGGTATAATTACTTACAGATTTCAGCAATAAAACTACTCCACTGTGTTTTTAGTGGCTCTGATGTCTGGAGTAGATATAGACTCTTATGTTCATTCTTACAGCCAAGAACAGAATACTTACAAGCTTGCGAATCTGAAACATTCTTCTTATCACTATAGCTGCGGAGAACATGTAAAAGTGAATTTTGCATAATAGGTCCCCTTTAAATCACAATGTGTTCTTTATGTGCCATATAAATCTGGGGAACATATGACCCTGGGAACATAGATGCCTCCCAACGCAGGCACCATCTGCGACTGTAGCTTCCCTGGTCCTGAATTTTCATATTCATTTCCTTGACTTTTTTTCCAGTAGTGTATTTGCATGTTTCAAGATTTTGTTTTCTTTCTGCAGATCATTGTTATAGACTGAAGTAAAGCTGTTATGTTGGAGGAATTCTTCTTACCATTCTTTCAATCTGAATTCTTTCACCTCTTGTTGAGCTGAATTCTTTCACCTCTCAGAAAGTATTCGGATGATATTCTCTTGCACATCACTCAAAAAAAGTTCACTTTCTTTAGTAGTGGATGCAGCAGCATGTTTTTGCCTTTTGGGAGGTTGATTTTCACTTGAAATGTGCCCCATGTTCTGCACAGACTGACTAATTTATGGTAAATGGTGCACTTATATAGTGCTTTTATCCAAAGCGCTTTACACTGTGTCTCATTCACCCATTCACCCATTCACACACACATTTACACACCAATGGTAGCAGAGCTGCCATGCA
This sequence comes from Ictalurus furcatus, assembly GCF_023375685.1. NCBI lineage: Eukaryota > Metazoa > Chordata > Actinopteri > Siluriformes > Ictaluridae > Ictalurus > Ictalurus furcatus. The sequence goes on along the minus strand of NC_071257.1, from coordinate 9,750,834 downwards.
AGGCGCCAACTTGCCATCGGGAGCAACTTGGGGTTCAGTGTCTTGCCCAAGTACACTTCGGCATGTGGAGTCATGTGGGCCAGGAATTGAACTTCCAACCCCACGATTAGTGGACAACCCGCTCTACCAACTGAGCCACAGCCGCCCTGATAATTAATAATGATCTATTTATAATTAAATAACGATAATTAATAATGACTTAATAATTGATAATGAGATCTGTTGACAACGATTTTCATAAATAATTGATTATTATTGATTTCATCGATTAGTTGTCCAATGCGATGGGTGTTTAAGAAAACACAGTTCATCTTACAGATTTTAACCCTTAAATGCATACATGTTTTGCCAATCATTATTACGTATTCGGGTCGTTAGCAAGCTGGAGTATATTTCTAAAGTGGTTGGATGTCTAAACTGCCCCAATAGTATAAAACTGTCCTAATCTATTTGATTAACAATTACAAAAGAATAAAATACTGCATATTTCGCTAGATTTTGACATTTTATTTGTTTCATTTAATAATTTCAGTCACCATAGCAAAATTAAAATCATTACAATATTTAATATTTTCAAAATTAAAGTCATTTTATCATGTATAATTTTCATGGCTAAAAACAATATTATCAAATAATATTATTATAGGCAAATGTGCCACTTTCTGTGCTTCGCCCCTAATATTTGATTAGAAACTTGAGCCACTTTTCCACATGCATGGTACGGCTCAACTTGACTCAACTCAGCTCGCTTTACTTTTCTGAGCTTGCTTTTCCACTGCAGTTTAGTGCCGCCTCAATGCGGATACCATCTTCCACTTGCCTTCACGCAGGAATAATGTTGTATTATCGAAGCCCTGTACACATACATGGTCAGGCTGTATTCCAAATGACTTTCGTGTTCACTGAACATGGGCCCCCAAAAAGCGCGCAGAGTTGAGTGGAGCCATACCATGCAGTGGAAAAGTGCCATTGTTCATTGAATCAGGAGGCTGAGCGAGATCCGCAGTAGGAGGGAGGGAGGGTGGGGAAAGTTCTTACGTATCTCCTCAGCCGAGCTCCAGGCTCCCTCTTCTCATAGAAGATGCTGAACAGTTGACTGGGGTTGTCTGGCATGCTGGCCCTCCCCCACAAAAATTTCCAGGTTGAATTTTAGAATTTTACCATTTTTTTCTCAATTTTACCGTTATCATGTCAAAAACCCGCAAGTGCGTGCTGTTGCACTTCGGGCTGCTGAGCGTGCTGCTCACTCCAGCACTCAGTGTGAGGGGAAATCTCTAACACACTATTGCATACCTTGCATCAGTAGTGACCCTATAAACGTTTTACAATAAGTTATTTATAAAACAGATATTATTTGACAATTTTATATATTTTTTTCATGTTATATTGTTGATAATAAATGGATTGAGGAATACTAAGAAGGTGAAGGCTTAATGTGGGAAAAATTAACGAAGGGGAGTTTACTGGATGATGCCCTGGATCGCTAAAGACCCGAGGTATGTGTTTAAGGGTTAATGGGGGCAAAGTTAGATTCAAATTTCACATTTCTAGATAAATCTAGATAAAAAATTTTTTTACTGCATTGCTGTGCTAATCTGTGACTTCATTTTGTCTGTTGATTAGGTTACTTTGCAGCACATTGCAGCACTCACTTCACAGTTTTAGCATTAAGCTACAGCTACAAAATTTTAATAGTATGTTCCTCTGTGGATGCTTTAATGTTCTTAGCAACTCGGTGAGAACTAGCTACCTGTGGTGCAGTCTGCAGATTGACGCTTGCAGTTATATTTATTAGGGGGCCAATTTGGAACCCTCTTGTTTTTGTTAGGATGTTCCTGCTTATTATTATTTTTCTAAAAAAAATGTCCTACAGACATGAAACTTTGTCAGTACATAGTACTCAATCCCAGTACTCAGGCAAGAGAGATAAACCTGATTGTCTTAATGGTGTCACTTATAGTGAAGCCTTTTATATTTTGGCTTGTATCTTGAATACCTATAAATTCTTTTTGCTACTTATTCCTTGGGTTCTCCCAAAGAAAAAAAGCCTCAAGAACCAGTTAGCACTGCCCACTTTTTTGTCAATTTGCATATTATACAAAACCTACATTTGAGAACTTGTCTTAGGATTTTTTTGTCCTATCTTCTGAAACCTGATGTCTAACTGTGACCCTCAATAATTATCAAAAACATGTTGACATTTGGCTGTCACATGTCAATCAATTCTAACAAGGTGGATCATAATTCACTCAAAGAGCTGTAATTCAAGAATGCTTTTGTGTATCACAATGAAACTTGAAAAGGCATATACAGGATAAAATTCTGAAGTCATGTGCAAAGATTGGGGTGCAGTCATGCATAAGGGGTGGAGCTAATTGTTTCTCAAGAACCACATGTCCTATCGAACTGAAACTTGGTATACTGCATCTCTATGCTAATCTGCAAGTGGATGTTTGATGATGACTTAGTTACTTAAAAAACATGGCCACCATCTACCAATCAGATTTCAGCAGGGATTTGACAGGGTGAACACTGAGCTAATGTCACAAAACTGTAAAGTGTTTTCCCTCTAAGGACCCCCTAATAATTCATAGTCTTACTCAGTTTGGCCTCTCGAGGGCACTATTCATGTTTTTGCACTTAAAAACAAGTACTGTATATTTTTTCTTTAAAAAAATGGGGGGGGGGGGGGTTCTTTTTTCCCATGCTTTGTCTCCTTAGGGGCACGGTGGCTTAGTGGTTGGCATGTTCGCTGCACACCTCTAGGGTTGGGGCTTCAATTCCCACTGTGGCCATGTTGGGATTTTCCTCTGGGTTCTCTGGTTTCCTCCCCCAGTACAAAGACATGCATAGTATTGGCATGTCTGTAGTGAGTGTGTATGATTGTGCCCTGTGATGGATTGGCACCCTGTCCAGGGTGTACCCCGCATTGTGCCTGATGCTCCCTGGGATAAGCTCCAGGCTTCCCTGTGACCCTGAAGGAAGTATAAGTGGTATAGAAGATGGATGGAACCTACTTTTGAGAACTTGTCCTACGATTTTTGTCCCATCTTCAAAATTCTGGTGTCAAACTACTAGGGCTGTAACTAACGATTATTTTTCATAATCGATTAGTTGGCCAATTTATTTTTTCGATTAATCGGTTGGGGCAAACTTTCGGGTTAGTAAAAAACTAATGTGTCCCATTTGAGATGATATTACCTTTCTAAAATTCATACACTAGACCAGTGGTTCTCAACCTTTTGTGAGCTTTGGACCCCTAGAATATTTCAAACAATCCACAAGGACCCCCTCACTCCACAGTCATTTCTATACATGTTGCTTAATTTTATTAATATTTAATATTAATAATATTAACATTAAAATGAAATCAAAACATTTCAAGATTTTATTTTTTACATTTTATTGTTGGTGTGACATTTAATTTGACTCTCTGAATTATCCTTTGTTTATTTTATACATCAGTGCAACACTTGAACTTGTCCACCACTCAGGTTTTTTTGCAAATTATCATTTCATTTGTAAATAAATTTAAAGTAAATCCATCAATGAACGATCATCAGCTCGTTTGGGACACAACTTTAGTATTTACTCTTGGAAGCATGTTTTCTACACGTGTTTGCTACAAGACATTATTATCACTGAAATATTGCAACCAATGTTTGTTGATAGGTTCCATATCCCAGTCCCTACTGGTTTATATCTTCACCATTGTAGGCAATAGAGTAAAATTTGTTATATCAGCAGAATTCCTGAGTCCTCCTCCATCCTTTTGCCATATAGTTTAATTACCTTTGACTGACATACTTTCTGCTATTTTAATCTTCTGAAAAACTTTCTTTTTCAAACGAATCCTAGGCCATTCATCTGATCAGGCCATCTGCATTCCCATGGTGGGTCCCCGCCCGGTGCTGGACCTGGAAAGAGAAATCGTGCAACCATGATGAGATGAACCATCGGGTTACCCTGGCATTAGTGTCCTTGGCCTTGGCCATACACTGCAGTGGGGCGTGGTTTGTCACCAGGATGAAGTGCCGACCGGCCAGATAGTATCGGAGCTCTTTGATGGACCACTTTATTACCAGGGCCTCTCTTTCGACGGCCACATACTTCCTCTCAGCTGGGGACAACTTTCGACTGATGTAGAGGACTGACGTCGAAGGTCTGCGAGAGAACAGCGCCCAGCCCAGTCTCGGAGGCATCTGTGTGAAGTTAGGCACGAACCTGCGGTAATACCCTGCCATCCCCAAGAAGACATGTACCTGTTTCTTTGATGTGGGTCGGGGGTAGTCCTTCACTGCCTCGATTTTCTTTGCCTGTGGCTTCAGCATATCCCGGCCAATACGGTAGGCCAGGTACTGTGCCTCGGTCAGCCCTAGGTGGCATTTCTTGGGGTTGGCTGTCAGCCCGGCCTTCTGGAGTTCCTTCAGAACCTCCCCCAGGTGGAACAGGTGGTCCAACCAAGTGGAGGAGTGGATGACTACGTCGTCTAGGTAGTCGGCCGCGAACATACGGTGGGGTCGCAGGACAACGTCCATCAGCTGCTGGAATGTTGTGGGCGCCCCATGTAGCCCAAGGGGGAGAACCTGGTACTGCCAGTGACCAGTGGCTGTGATGAAGGCCGTCTATGGTCTCGCGTCCGGTGCCAGCGTGACTTGCCAGTAGCCTTTTTCATTAGGTCCAGGGTAGATATGAACCGGGCCCTCCCCAGTTGCTCCACGAGGTCGTCCACTCGGTGGAGGGGATAGCTATCAAACTCGGAGACCTGGTTCAGTTTCAGTAAGTCGTTACAAAGTCACATACTTCCGTCCAGCTTCGGCACAATGACGATGGGGCTGGACCAGGGACTGTTGGACTCCTCTATGATGTGGTCCCGCAGCATTCGGCCAACTTCTTCCTCGATAGCCTTGCACCGGGCCTCTGTCGGGCCGCTGTCTTACCACTACTCCTGGACGGGTCTTGATCTCGTGGTGGACCAGCTGCGTCATTCCTGGGGAGGTAGTAAACACATCAGAAAATTGGTCCACCAACTCAGTTAGCGCCTGTCTTTGTGTGGGGGTAAGATCTTCCCCCAATTCTACCAAGGTACCCTTGCCGTGATCTGTGTCCAGAGCCGCATACACTGATACTACCGGCACTACCCACTTCTTCAGCAGATTCACGTGGTTGAGTTTTTCCTCTGCTTGCTTACCGGGCTGCTGCAGACGGTAGTTTATGGTGCCTTTTCGCTCGAGGACTGTGTACGGGCCTTGCCACCGGGCCAGGAACTTGCAGGAGCTACTGGGCACTAGTAGGAGCACCCGATCGCCCGGTTGGAACTCCCGAGGCTGCGTGGGATGGTTGTACACCCTTTTCTGTTCTTCCTGGGCGGCTCACATGTGCTCATGATCTATCGGGGTTACCCGGTCAATCTTCTCTTGCATCTCCTGCACGTAGTCGATGACCGAGCGGAATGGGGATGGTTGCTCCTCCCACGCTTTGCGGGCCACGTCCAGCAGTCCTCGAGGTCGCTGTCCGAAGAGGAGCTCAAAGGGAGTAAAGCCCGTGGTGAAAAGCACGTAGGGAAGGAGGTCCCAGATCCTTCCTTCCTCATCTACCACCTGGCGTAACATCTGTTTTAGCATCTGGTTGAATCTCTTGACCAGTCCATCAGTTTGCGGGTGGTAGACAGATGTCTTGAGGTGTTTCACCTGTAACAGCCGACACAGATCAGACATTAGCTTGGACACAAAAGGTGTACCTTGGTCGGTCAGAATGTCCTTGGGGATCCCCACACATCTGAACAGGAGTACCACTTCTCTGGCAATGTTGCAGGAGGTGGCTTTGCATAGTGGCACTGCCTCCGGGTACTGGGTGGCGTACTCCACGATGACGAGTATGTACTCGTGGCCCCGGGCGGACTTGGGGAGCGGCCCTACGAGGTCCATGCCGATCCTTTCGAAGGGGACGCTGATGAGTTCCTGAATGGGAAGTGGGATCAGGGGCGCCGGCGGGGGCTTCCTGGGGCGGTACGCTGACACTGAGGGCACTGTTGACAAAAGGCCCAGACCTCTGCGTCCATCCCTGTGCCAAGTGAAGCAGTCCTTCAATTTTTCCCCAGTGTTTCGGGCCCCCAGGTGGCCCCCGAGCGGATGGGTATGGGTCAGGTGCAACAGTGTTTGGGTTCGGGTCTTGGGGACTACCAAGAGGTCCACGTTTTCCCCTCTGCACTGGGTTCGGTGGAATAGCAGGCCTCCCCTGACTAGAAAGTAGGAGGTGGGTAGCCTGTGTTCTGGGTTTTGGTCGACCCCGTCAATCTGCCGCACCTGGGCCCAGCAATGCTTCAGGTGGTTGTCCTCTTTCTGCTCCTGGCTGAAGTTCCCCTGCTGGCTCACCTGTTGAAATACAGAGGAGAGTGGGTTAGGGGGTGTGTGTGACTTACCTTCGGCCGGGGCGTTGTTCTTGCCCCGAGCCGTGTAGGCCGGCCGGGCTGGGGCCTCCTTCCTTCGCTGGACTGGATTCGACGTGTCTGGAGTGTGGGGGCCCCCTCCGGCAGGTCCGGAGTCTTGACCCCCCTTCGGTGTCCCCTGATCCAGTTTCATTGGCCTGGACTCCTCCTGGGGTGTTCCGTAGGTGGGGCGGTTTTGGATGACCTCTTTTCCTTCGGCAGCGCACTGGCGGTCGGGCCGATGTGGTGGCCCCCTTCCGGGCGGGCTATGGGGTCGCTGCCCATCCTGGCCGAACTCCAAGAGGGGCAGGGCGAGTTCTAGGGCAGTTAGCAGCTCCTTGGGGGTTCCGGGTGCACGTATTCTGTTGTGGATAAAAAATGTCATAAAATAAACATAAGGGAGACCTAGCATCCAGCAAAGGGGAGAGGAAGGACTGACGACGGGCACCTAGACACATAGAAGCGGGATTAGGCGGACATTGACAAATTGGAATTACACTTTAAAGATCTTTAAGAGCAGTAGTAGTCAAAAAAGTCAAAAAGAGATATACGAGCTGAGCTGAGGAGACATAACACACACACACACACACACACACACACACACACACACACACGCTCGTACAGTCAAGGGCGGGCAAGTAGACATAACACACACACACACACACACACTCTCCCTCTCACACACATACTACAATAACTTTATAAGAATAATAAAAAGGAATATTAAGATATTTTAAGGGTAATATCTTATAATAATAATATATATACCCTTTATAAAAACCAGAATAATAGGATATGTGGGACAGTAGAAGGGTAATATAATGATATTATGAAGTAGGAAGTACAGTAAACCGTGTTTTCAAGCAGTATAACTATATATAAAATAGAGATATAGAGCTAATATGAAAATAAATTATAAACTAGAAATGCAGGCTCGCAAGGAAGGCCTTAAATTTAAGAAAGAACCATGAGGAGCCATTTGTAAGGGTGGCTGAGTCAAGCTCTGAACATGAGCTCCATACATAAAGAGATATGTGTGTTGGATAAGTTGGATAAGATTTAGAGAAAAGAACAAATTTTTCGGGGGAAAGTTGGATTTAATTTGTATGACTGTAAGCTTCATGCATACGGAGCTGGTATGGAGGTGCTTTATACTTTGAAAACTTCATGTAGTAACATAAATATGTGTAATAATGTGGAATACAATGTGTGTATGTGAGCTTGCCGGCGTTGTTGATAGAAAGGGGTGTATGTGTGTGTTCCTATCTGTTCTTATCTGCGCAAGCAGGCCTGCCGTCTGTGTGGAAAGGAAAAAAGGAAAAGAAGAATAATGTGTGTGTGTGCGCACTTCAGATTGAGCTGAGTAACATAGAACAGTGTGAGATTTTTTTAAAATTTGTTTTAATGTTTTGAATCTGGTACGGACTTTCTGTGAGTCGGGTGTGGCTGTGTGTATTATAATTTTATTGGTATCAATAACTGCTGTGTGAGTGTTTTAAAAATTGGGGGAGCATGCAAGAACATTGTAAATATTTTAGGCATCTGTCAGACTGCCCATTGTGTGAATAAGAACTTCTAGACCAGTAATATATAACAAAATTGTTGAGAAATCAGTGAGTCAGTCCATTGGGACCTTTCCTTTATATTCCATAAATTATGAAGGTGTTGTTCAGTTAAATGACAGATAATAATACAATTTAATTTTTGTTTAATTACCCAAAATTGGGTAATATTGAATAGGTAAATATTATGTCTAAGAATATTGTAAACATGTAAGAATTGCCGGACTGGCCGTTGTGTGAAGCTGTGTGAAACAGTTAAACTTAAGATTTATAAGATTAATTGAAGCATTTACTTAATTAATTAATCGTCATAAGTAAATTGATTGAATGTATGTACTCTGAGTGTATGTGAGTCCCTAGGGAGGCTGGCTGGGCCGAGTACAGACGGAAGGGAAAAGCGGGCATAAATCGGTACGAGATAGGCTAAGCAGGCTGGAACAGCAGGACAAGGTAGGAGGAAAACATTTGGCTGTGAGGGATAACTTAGTGGATTTAGGGGGCATGTACAACAGACTCTAAGGGCTGAGAGGTGTGAGACACGGCCAGAGTTATGGCTGAATGTAAGAAAAAGATGAGCCTGATAGAGAGGGTGATAAGCAAACACTGTACAGATGAGAAGGACATTAGGCATTATTGTAAAAAATGGAGTGAGAAGACTAGTGGTGAGTGGAAATGGCCCGAGGAAGGTACTTTTGATGAACAGCTATGCCAGATAATGAAAGAGAGATTAGCTGTATGGAATGAACAGGAAAAAGGCGTGAGATTGAGGGAGAAATATGTGAAGACAGAGAAGATAGTGGACTGGTTTGTGGAGGCAGGGAAAGAGGAGAAGGAGAAGGATAGACGGCAGAGAGAACGAGCAGAGGCGGTGATACGGAAGAAAGAAGAAAAGGAAGCAAGCCTAGGAAAAAAGATAAAAGAGGCCGTTCAGAAGGAATGGGCCGAGGCCCCGCCCTCATATAACCCTCAGTACCATCCTCCAGCGAGGCCTGTCGGAAGTGCCCCACCTGTCGGGCTCTACATGATGCAAGACCTGGAAGACAGAGAAGATTAATGGAAGGAAACTGAGGTGGACATACAGGGAACATTCACCGGATACCAAAGAATGAGGCATCGCATGCGGGAAGATGGAGAACCTATCAAAATGGAAGAAGGAGCTGCCGAATACGAGGATAGAACCCCGGTCGAGAGCGAAAGCCCACGGCTGGACCTCCCACAGGTAGGCAACAAGGAGAGGGACAGGGAACTACAGGAGTATATGAAAAACTGGACCCGCACTCCGGGGTGGCCGGAGCACGGGGAGATTCCCCCCAGCACTAGCACCCCGAGGCCAGGGTCACTGCCGAGGGTGCACAAGCAAAAAGACAAGAGACTGGGGGAAATACAGGAGCAGGAGGGGCATGGGACCAGGGGCAATCAAGAAGGTCGTAGGAGCGAGAGAGGGAGAGAGCGCGGGCGAGAGATTTGTTTTCCTTCCCCTCTTAGTTATCTCACGCCCTACACTAAAGTCAAGGTGATTCAACATATATATATATATATATATATATATATATATATATATATATATATATATACGTAAATATATTCCTGTAAAAAAAAAAAAAAAAAAATTAATCAGTATTTCTTGAAGTTATCAGTCCGGAGAGAACTTTACTAACAGTTTATGTGTTGTGCGGTGTGCCACATAGTTTCTTCTGCACAGGCATATCGACATCTTTGCCTGATTAATGATAAAATTGACATGTGAACCTGTTCGTTTTGAGTGATATTAATAAAAAACCCTGAAAAGTAAAACAGACCCGAGGTTACAGTCTCTGGCTGATCACAATGTGGTCCGTATCAGGCTAGGTCACATCCTCCCTGTTGAGATAATGTTGAGCCTAAACATTTGGTTTTAGAGAGCAGTCTACCTTCATGAACTGACTCGCTAACAAGAGCTGGAATAACCATAACTAATTTGTGTATCGGTGATTCCTATACGGGTACGTGTCTATACAATAACTTAAGCAGTGTAAATGCGAATTCTTCTGGCGTGTGGTATTTATGTTGCATAATGCTGAATAATTTCTGCCTGTTTTCTCTTTAAATGCTGGTTATGTCCAATGATAAGTAATTAGTGAGATCAGAAGGCAGTAGTAGTCTGCATATTTTAAATTCTCTGTAAGGTGTTGTACGCCTGTTACAGATGTGATATCTGAGTCCGTAACATTAGAATAAGGTGATGATTTGATTACTTAATGTGGAATTCGGGTTTTGCAGGGAGTACGAGTATCTGGATTAGACAGCCTCGCATAATGGTTCCTTTTGCCGACATGTTGTGCTGATGTGAGTTTGGGAGTTAGTTTAATTACAGTCCCTTTACAACAGTGTAGGTTGAAGTGGTTTGTGTTCCCTGAACCGTAGATTGGTGAATAGAATAGAGTAGTTATGCAAATATATAGGTGTGTGTGTGTGTATATATATACATATGTGGTATACGGTGTGCTATGGATATGTCATACAAAGTATACGAGTTACAATATTTAAATGATACAAAGCAGTGGTCACAAACTCGAGGAAGGGAGGATATACTGCACAATCTGTGAAGTGAATTGATAATACGTTATACAGCAGCTGAGAACTGATAAAAACTGAGAGCTGAGAACTGGATGCAGGTGTGTGTGGGCTGGGAATTGCAGTCCATGGCAGCCAGTTATGTTTGTGGACCGCAGTGCAGGATGGGAAATGTGGTTTGTGGTATGAGTAGATTTAACACTTTAAATGAAATGGATACATTTATAGGACAAATTTTATGCCTTTCACAATTGGGCGCTCAGCCAAGGTAACAACTTGGTGGTAAGTTGAAACAAAGCTCATGGATGATAAATCTTATTTTGGACTAAGTTAAATACATATTCACATTCCTCCAAAGTGAGCGTTTAAATTACATTTAAATGTCATGTATGAAGGATCTGAGTGATATTTTGAGTGTGGTACAGTCATAAGTTAATAAGAATTAAAAGGGGTACATGCATGTCCAGTTAGACTAAACACTATTGTTGTATACATAAAACCAAACTCACTAGGTTGTTTTGAATAGTAATTAGGGGGATAAAAGTGACTAGGGGACTGTAAATACATATCTAGAGATCTCAACCTCATTTACTCTATTATTGGGATTATCACACGTTGGCACAGGTGGGATATTAATATGTTAGGTTAGTGTACACCATAAATTTTTAGACTAAAGGAATTTTGTTCTCCTTTCTCAATATCTTTCTGGTAAATGAAAATCAGGAAGGGATAAGAATGTATCATTGCCAATTGGGATTGTATTGTTGAAGTAAACAGACTAGAACTATTTTACAGGTTAACTATACATGAGAGTGGAAGACCCCTCTATGAGAGGTGTTATTCGTTTGATAAGAGCAGTAGAGATTACGTTATTAATTTTTAAAAGGATTTGATAGACCAACATTATTTAATCTCTGCAGCAATATTTCCTGATCCACTGTGTCGAGAGCCTTTTATAAATCGGCAGACAGGGAAGTGCAGAGGGTACCGTGACATTGTCTTAAGACTTTCAAAACAACAGTTGTGCTGATAGATATGTTTATATGACCTTAGACTTCTTGAAGACTGATAACATGTGTACGGTTCACTGAAAAAGCTTTCTACAAGGGACATAGGCCAGGAGGCTTTGTTATTGGATTGTAATGATCTAATATAGTTGGATGTCCCCGATTTAATGTAATAAATGAAATAAATAAATAAAAAAGAAAGCTGATTTCCAAATTTCTGGTATAATCCCGTTGTCTAATGAAAGATTAAAATGATAAGTTAAAAGAGATGAAATAATATCAACTGCTAAGTTTAGAAATACAGACTCCACACAATCCGGACCTTGTGATGTGTTTATATCGAACTTGAGTGATCTGTAAACATCAGAAGTCTTAACACGTTAAAAATTGGACTCCTCATTTTGAATTGTTTTTAATAGCTTCCTGCTTTATTAAAATCAGGGTATAGTAAATCACGATAAATATTCACCGTTTTAAGGCCTACATCTGATGCATAAATTGAACATTTAATGATGGGTTTTGCAGTTGTGTGTTCCCAGTTGTCTGTCTCCAGTTTCCAGTACTATTGTCCTGTAAACAATATCTTCGATCCTCAGAAAAGGATGAAGGGACATGCCCACTTAGTCTAACATTATTACAGCAAGCTGTGATAACAAATGCGATAAGTTCTGCAATACAACCAACCCACCCAGTAACCATTATCTATAGTATGATGTATATAGAATATATATATATATATATATATATATATATATATATATATATATATATATATATATATATATATATATATATATATGTATATGGATATATATGTATATATATATATATATAAGATGTCCCAACTGTAACCTGTAACTGTAATTCCATTCCACATGATATTATTATTGATCAGCGCTTTTTCCAAGTGACTGCATGTGAGAGCTCAAGGCCGTTACTCCCATTAACATGCCTAGATCAGTAGTACACCTGGAAGCGTCTCCTTCGGGGGCTGTGGGCTCCCCTGCGGTGTACTCCTCTGCGGTCATAGACTCCCTCGCACGCTCCCAAGGCCGTCAGGACATGATTGGGGTCATCCTCCGCCCCATAAAAGCGCAACAAATGTTCCTGGACGTTATCAAGTATGGTCTGCAGTGGATCACTGATTGCTCACTAAAGGACAACATCCTGAGATCCGGGTGTTCTTTGGACAAGCCTGACATTGAATGGACTTATGCTTTGCACCTGAACTATGGCTGGCAAACTACAACACAGACTGTGTCTTACATGTGACTGAAAGGGGGGGGGGTCCCGGCTCAGGAGAGTGGGGCGCTTACAGGGCTGTAGTTTATGTATTGAAAACATTGGATTTGGTGGCACAAGGATTGCCAGGCTGGAGATGCTCTCTTAGTGCGGATCACTGGGAAAATTGCTCTCTCACACATCGATCTTATGTTCATAACACCAGGACATATCTATTTTGAAAGAACAGGATATGGGGATTATGGGGTTAATCTATGTGCCACCCAAAATGAAATTCTTAAACCTAGTAGTGTGCCTAACACAACAACTGTAGTGTTGTAGTGCCTAATTAATTCTGTGGAGCCAGTCACTGAGAACACCCACGATTGTCTAGCCGAAATTCATACTTCCTTGAGCTTAAAAGTTTCGGGTCTGAAATTTCACAAACATTATGAACACCCTGTTCTGCCCAATTAGCTGAATTAAAAGCTATCACTACAGAGTGCAACCTGGTTAAGGGTAGAATTGTTAATATATATAAATATACAGATAAATACTGACGTTTAGGTCCATGGATTGTGTCGTCTGTTTGGAGTTGTTTGAATGCAATGAGGTTCTAGGAAAAAACGTTGGGACGCCACTTATCGAACAAATAGTTTAATTGAATTCTGCCTGCACTTCCCGCTGTATGTATTACAGATGCCCATGATCTTAGCCAGTGTGCGAGGGGGAAGGTAGAGGAATGGTCTCTGTACTTTCAGGCAACGGTGGAGGATAATCTAAGTGTGATATTTGTGCTCGAAAATTTCTTCCTTGACCAGGGATAGGTCCCAGATCTGACATACCATCTCAAGTTAACATAATTTGTGCTGATACTAAACGTATTTCGGTAGATGCTCTACCTCTTGCACTAATGACCTATCACATGCAGGCTAACAGCAATATGTATCTAACACCGCATGAAATGCTTACGGGTCAACCCATGTCTGTGTCTGTTCCTCATGATGGACTGCCGCTGGAGTAATTGCAGATGAATCAAAAACATATATGAGACCACTAACTATTATGTATGAAGCTATATATTCACAGGAACAGAGCTGAGTGCAGTGTTATGTGTGAGGCGGTTCCGCCTCAACGGGGGGGAGGTGTTCACCCGGAGGTGGGAGACCCGGAGCGGACTACAAGAACAAGAACATGCTCAGTCCTCCAATGACGAGATGGTGGGGAATACGTGAAGCTGCTGTCAACTGCTGTCAACGGGGGTCTGCTCAGTCAGTGGCAGACAGGATGAGAAGATGTGAAGATCCATACCCTGGGTGTACGTGCTAGCCTAACCTCTCCCCAAAGGGTGGCTCTCTACAGTACGTAAAGTGCTTGAGCTGAAGACAACCAGCATACAGAGAGATACTGCATACAACAGACTGTCAAGTATTGTTATAAAATGTTATAAAATGTTTGTGATATGACGCACTCAGGCATGAGAAAAGTATAATGGTGCTGTCGAGCACATAGTGCTGACAGGGTGGGAATTTTTCCTCGTAGGAGGTTTTTTCGCCCACCCCTGACTGCGAAAGACTGGGGTTTGGTTTTTGAGGGGAAGCAAGAATCTGCAGGTCCCGACAAATACAAAACTGTGGGCTGACAGGCCTAGTTGAGAAAGATAGGGACGTGTAGATCTAATTAAGTAGTTAGTTACTGTAGTGGCCACTCATACGTACGGCAGTAGTAGTAGTAATGAATGATTAGGGGAACTCAGTTAATCACACTTATAATCGATGTAGGCAAACATGTCCAGCGCAAAGTGGATGTAGGGGGGTCCTAAGGCCCATTCTCCAGCTGCCAATCTACTATGAGACCCTGGGGCGCACAACGCTAGCACGTCTCCCACCAGGTCTACAAAACCTCCTCAGCTCCTATTCGGATCAGTGTTGCGTAGAAGTGGTTAATGTAAGGGACCCATTTGAGTACGGGGACGGCACAGGGATTATGGCTTTGTTAGAGTAATCCTCCGACAGCTAGCGGGGGACGGCCATGGGGTGCGGCAGAACCAGTTCCTCCACAGATACCCGCTTAATTAAGGTATTGTATGAGGCTTTATAGCCTCAGAGGGGGGAAATGTTGTGGATAAAAAATGTCATAAAATAAACATAAGGGAGACCTAGCATCCAGCAAAGGGGAGAGGAAGGACTGACGACGGGCACCTAGACACATAGAAGCGGGATTAGGCGGACATTGATAAATTGGAATTACACTTTAAAGATCTTTAAGAGCAGTAGTAGTCAAAAAAGTCAAAAAGAGATATACGAGCTGAGCTGAGGAGACATAACACACACACACACACACACACACGCTCGTACAGTCAAGGGCGGGCAAGTAGACATAACACACACACACACACACACTCTCCCTCTCACACACATACTACAATAACTTTATAAGAATAATAAAAAGGAATATTAAGATATTTTAAGGGTAATATCTTATAATAATAATATATATACCCTTTATAAAAACCAGAATAATAGGATATGTGGGACAGTAGAAGGGTAATATAATGATATTATGAAGTAGGAAGTACAGTAAACCGTGTTTTCAAGCAGTATAACTATATATAAAATAGAGATATAGACCTAATATGAAAATAAATTATAAACTAGAAATGCAGGCTCGCAAGGAAGGCCTTAAATTTAAGAAAGAACCATGGGGAGCCATTTATAAAGGTGGCTGAGTCAAGCTGCCCCAACCCCCCCCCCCCCCCGCGAGATAACAATAAGACCAAGGTCACTCTAGATTGTTTAGTCTTGTCCACTTTCTTTCGGGTTATTCAAATTCTCTGGTTTCGATTCTCTGGGTAATTCAAAACTCTGGTTTCTGATTCTCTGTGTAATTCAAAACTCTGGTTTCTGATTCTCTGTGTAATTCAAAACTCTGGGTTTTTATTTTCTGGGTTATTAGAAATGCCTGGGTTCTGATTTTATGTGTAAATTAAAACCCCTGGTTTCAATTCTATGTGTAAGTGAAATAGCCCTTTTCTGGAACATAAGAGTAAGGTAAATGAGCTCTTTTTTAACCCTATTGGTAGTGAGATCATAGTCTTCTTGAAACATATGGGTTCTTTAGTGTGTAAATACAGTATAAATACTGGAGCTTAAGCTCAGGGTATTGGGATCACCTCTGAGAATTCTCATCGGTGTGGATCTCGTGTGGTGGAACGGAACAATAAAGCTGGACCCTTGCTTCTTCTTACTAACTGCTGGTGTATTTTTTCTATCTCCAACTGGGCTCAGAGGTAGATGTGAGTATTGGCTTCTATGTTGAATTTTAAGTGTTTTTGGGTAATAGGCTAAATTTGAGCCAACAATTCCCATGGCCCGACGCTCTGGGGACAGCAGAGCTCTCAGGAACTGGTCCATGGCCACCTTTTCTGCCACCTCGGTGGCGGTGCATTGGTCAGGGCGGAGCCACCATTTGGTGAGGACAAAAACAATTCTAGATTCCTTTTCAACACAGTAGCAAAATTAACTAGGAATAAAACCACTACAGAGAGAAACACTCAATCATTACATAGCAGTGAAGATTTCATGAAATTTTTCATTGATAAGGTTGAAAATATTAGACGCGAAATACAGGCCATTAAATTAAAACCGGACAGTACTGTAACAAACCCATTACATGACAATGTAGCAATGTCAGATCAGTGTTTACAGTGTTTTGCTCCGCTTGGAGAGACCGAACTAGCTACATTAATCTCTTCAGCCAATTCATCAACTTGCATACTAGATCCCGTACCTACATGTTTGCTTAAACAGATTTGTCCAGGAGTAATTGAACCACTTTTAAATATAATCAATTCTTCCCTAAGCACTGGCTATGTACCTAAATCACTTAAATTAGCAGTTATTAAACCCTTGATTAAAAAACCTGATCTTGACCCGTCTCAATTGTCCAGCTATAGACCAATATCAAATCTCCCCCTCATCTCTAAGATTTTAGAAAAGGTTGTAGCAAAGCAGTTATGCTCGTACTTAGATAGGAATAACATTCATGAAATGTATCAGTCAAGATTTAGACCTCATCATAGCACAGAGACGGCGTTAGTTAAAGTAGTAAATGACCTACTGACCTACGATCAGGGTTGTGTCTCGCTGCTTGTGTTACTCGACCTTAGTGCAGCTTTTGATACTATAGATCACACTATTCTCCTTGATAGATTAGAAAATGTTGTTGGTATTAAGGGAACAGTCCTCTCCTGGCTCAGGTCTTATCTGACCAATCGTTATCAGTTTGTAGATGTAAATGGTGATTTCTCCATGCGTACTGAGGTTACTTTTGGAGTTTCACAGGGTTCTGTTTTAGGCCCACTGCTCTTTACTTTATATATGCTACCCCTAGGTCAAATTATTCGTAAACATGGAATTAGCTTCCACTGTTATGCTGATGATACACAGTTGTATGTTTCAGCGAAGCCAGAGGACAGACAGAAGCTTAGTAAAGTTGAGGATTGTGTAAAGGACATTAGACATTGGATGTTAACTAACTTCCTTCTACTTAATTCTGATAAAACAGAAATACTTTTATTAAGCCCACGTGTAGCTAGAAGTAATCTTTCTGATCACATGGTTACTCTGGATGGTCTTTCTGTTTCATCATGTACAGCAGTTAAAGACCTTGGAGTGATTATTGACTCCAGCCTATCATTTGATGCTCATGTAGATAATATTACTAGGATAGCTTTCTTTCATCTCAGAAATATTTCTAAAATAAGAAACATATTGTCACTAGATGATGCGGAAATACTAGTTCATGCATTCGTCACCTCTAGATTAGATTACTCTAATGCCTTACTGTCTGGATGTTCCAGTAGGAATATAAATAACCTCCAGTTAGTCCAGAATGCAGCTGCTAGAGTCCTAACTAGAACTAGAAGATACGACCATATCACACCAATATTATCAATACTGCATTGGCTCCCAATAAAATCTCGCATTAACTATAAAATACTTTTATTAACCTATAAAGCACTAAACGGTCTTGCGCCACAATATCTAAGCGACCTTTTGGTTTTCTATGATCCGCCACGCCTACTTAGATCAAAAGATGCAGGCTATTTGACGGTACCTCGAATAGTGAAGGCTACAGCAGGGGGAAGAGCTTTCGCTTATAGAGCCCCACAGTTATGGAACAGTCTTCCAATTAGTGTTCGGGACTCAGACACAGTCTCAGTGTTTAAGTCTAGGCTTAAAACGTATTTGTTTACTCAAGCCTACCCTGACTAGATTCTGTTCTACTACTTCGCAGTCATAATAATCTTTTTTTCTCCCTCTCTCCTTTCGCCGAGCCCCACACAAATTTATGGAGATACTAGAGATCCAGATCCTTTCTGCCTCTGGATGGAGCTCAAATCTTCTCTAATTCCAGACTGCTGGGACTACGGCTGCTCCTAAGGCCATACAGACTTCATATAAATCCATAATGAAATTTTTCACACTAACTGTTGTTACCCAGATGAGGATGGGTTCCCTTCTGAGTCGGGTTCCTCTCAAGGTTTCTTCCTCTTAAAACATCTTAGGGAGTTTTTCCTTGCCACCGTCGCCACTCAGTGGCTTGCTCAGTCGGGATAAATTCACACCTTTAATATCTGTATACCATGTTGATATTTCTATAAAGCTGCTTTGAGACAATGTCTATTGTAAAAAGCGCTATACAAATCAAATTGAATTGAATTGAATTGGTCTTTTGCTATATGCTCATTGGCAAACTGTAGTCTTGCAAAGAGTTTTTCCTGGCACGCCTTCCATGCTGGTCAAATTTGTGCAATCCCGTTCTGATTTGTGGTGATGGGCCAGCAGCCGGCGCACAAGAAACAAAGATTGCTCCTCCCGCGACTGCCGTGATGGTGCTGAAGAGACAGCTCCGCTTCAGCACCACCAATGTTTTGGATGGCCGCAGAGCCGGGGCAAGGCCGCCGACACACACACGGCCTGTGAATGGTGCGCGGCACGGAAGAATTCCACCATTCAGCAGGCGAGGGGAGAATATAAAAGGGCGATATTCCGCTCTGAAGGAGAGAGAAGACTCTCGGGGTGTATGCGCTAACCTATGCTGTGTGTTTTCCAGGCAATCCAGACTCGAGCAAAGACTCCACCCCCTGACTGCACCTGCAGCTGTTCCTGACGGCAAAATGGGATCCCCGTTACTCAGGAAACCCCTAGCACGCCCTCGGCAACCCCGCGGCGACTAAGCATTTCACCTCACACCCCCACTTTGACACACACGTGCACCCACACCCTCTCACGAACTATTTTTGAAAAAAGATTTCTCCACGAGTGACACCAAAACAGCCTCCTGTGTATCTGTGCTCCGTCCCCCACTGGCTAGATTCCCTAAAGATTGTAAGAGCATGCACTTTGACAACAATAGTTGCAAGACTTATTAGCAGATCCTGTGATGAAACTTTGGGGGTTGTTGAGACATCAGACGGTCTGCTCTTGGGCTGAATTTGCTTGGACAGCCAGTCATGGACAAATAGGTTGTCCTTTGAAATCTGTACCACTTGTAGATGATTTTCCTTACAGTGAAATAATGTATTTCAAATAATTTGGGGATCTTTTTAAGTCCCTTGCCAGACTCATAGGCATCCACAACCTTTTTTCTGAAGGCCTTACAAAACGCTTTAGATCTTGGCATGATGACACCACTCACCTCAATAGCAAAGGTAACACCAAACAGTAAATGTGAGAGGTTTAAATAAGACAGATTCCACCTGCACTCCCTAAGCAGGTTCTAAACACATGATTCTAATTTTATGGCTTTAAAGGTATGAAAAATATAGGGGTGTACTTACTTTTTCCATGTGACTGATCTGTTATTTGTTAATTTAAATTGTGAAAATTACTACAAAGTGTCAATTTTATGTATTATTTGATAGAGTTTATCAACTTTATTAATAGGCACTGTTTCAAAGATGATCAAATGTTTGCTTGTCCAAGTATGTCAAGAAAGCCAACAGTTTCCATGGGGTGTAATTTATTTTTTCACATGACTGCATATTATTATTCTAATTCTTTGCTAAACTACGATGGGCAGCCCAAACCCTAAGTCATAGAAACACCAAACCCTGTCACATATTGCAGAATTCCCACCGCTACTCAAAGAAGTCAAGGAACCAATATCGGACTGATGGTGCACTATAGCTCAAGCGTTAGCTTTTTGTCCTATATCTCAAGAACCATAAATCATATATTCAAAATTCTATTATCCTCTTATTCCCTGACTTCTGCTTAATTGTTCAAGCCTGAGCCACTAATTTTGGCTAATTTGTGTTAATTTGCATAATATGCAAAACATACTTTTGTGAACTAGTTTTTAAATTTTTAACCGATCTTCACAAACTTGGAGTCTAACTGTTTTGGAGAGTGTGACCCTCAATAATTTTCAAAAACATGTTGACATTTTTAAACAATATGGCTGTCACATGTCAATCAATTCCAACAAATTGGATCATAATTCATTCAAAGAGCTGTAACTCATGAATGCTTGTGTGCATCCAGACGAAACTTTAAAGTTTGGATCCACTACTATATTATACAATCTCACATAAATTTACCATTGGGGGTGCTATTCATGTTTTACACACAAAAACAAGCATATCTCTCCGAAAGTACAGTGAACATTCTTTTAAATGTGTTTGCTCCTACTCTAAAACTTGCCCATTTGGGTTTATTAGCCCTGCTCATTTAAATGTGTGATAATTTGCATAATATGCTAAACCTACTTTTGTGACCTAGACCATGGATTTTTGGCCCATCTTCACAATTATGGTGTCAAACTACTCAGCAAGGTGCTAGAGCTTGTTTAATTACACAGCTGAAATTCATTGGTAATATGGATTCTAATATGGATTTTGCAAATCTGCAACATTTGGGGCATGCCCATTTATAGGAGGCAGAGCTGTGTGAGTGTGTGTGTGTGTTAAGGGACAGTCCTAATGCAGTGGAAGAAATAGAAAAATGGCTTCCGATACTGCACGCTTGTTACTGAAAACAACCAAGGCATGTGGAATATATTCACTCTCCCTTGCATTCAGAACAGTCTCTTAGGCTAGCTGCTTGTACAAAACTAAAACCATATTTTTATCAGTTGCTAGATTGAATACAGTGTTGAATTTAAGCTGTACAACACAACTCCTCAACTCTGTTTATGGCTCCCTGTAACTAATAATGGTGAAAATTTTCATTTCATGTCCAAGAAAAAACAGCCTGTAGACATTTTAGAATATCAAAGAAAGATTTCATACTGGTGATTCCAACTTTCTCTGAAGGAAGCACATGCACACTGCTGCTTAGTACAAATGTACGGTGGCCCAGTAGTGCACAACTCAACAAAATTTAAAAAGCAAACAAGTTAACAACACAATGGTATAAAACCACAACATAACGGAAATGCTCCCGGCCACTAGGGGGCAGTGTCAACATGGGAAACCCCAGATATTTCTGGTGTTATCCACCGCTGGAGAAATCGTTATGGTCGAAATTTCCTCCAAAAACTTTGTATGTGTGATCATTTCACTTAGTTGCCATCGTGAGGCTACTAGATCAACAGCAAAGAGATGACGAGACCTCTAGAAGGTTAAAGTGATGTTTCTGGAGCTTTCGGTGTAAAGAAAAAGCCTGTATGTGCAGAGTTTTAGGTATTAAAACACAAACATATATTTGGTGTCTTTTGCTTAATTGTTTATTTGCAGTACTTGTAAAGAAGTATTTTTTTACATTGTATTTGTATTTTCTCTGCTGATAAAATAAACAGGGTTCCTACAAGGTGCTTGAAGTGCTCTCTGTGAGGAAGCTGATGCTTGGGCATCATTGGACTTTCCAACCAGACAATGATCCCAATCTCAAATTCCACCAAGACTCGGTTACAGAAGTAGTCCTGGAAGATTTTACGGTCAGTGGTAGCTCAGTGGTTAAGACGTTGGACTACTGATTGGAGGGTCGTGAGTTCAAGGGCCTTGAGCAAGACCCTTTACCCTCAAATGCTCAGTTATATAAATTATAGAAATGCGAGTCACTCTGGATAAGAGTGTCTGCCAAAATACCATAAATTGTAAATGTAAGATTCTACAGTGCCATCACAATCACAAGGTCTCTAACATCCACCAGCTCCGTGATGTTGTCATGGAGAAGTGGAAGAGGACTCCAGTGGCAACCTGTGAAGCTCTGGTGAACTCCATGCCCCAGAGGGTTAAGGCAGTGCTGGAAAATAATGGTGGCCACACAAAATACTGACACTTTGGGACCAATTTGGACATTTTCACTTAGGGGTGTACTCACATTTGTTGCCAGCGGTTTAGACATTAAAGGCTGTGTGTTGAGTTATTTTGAGGGGACAGCAAATTTACACTGTTATACAAGCTGTACACTTACTACTTTACATTGTAGCAAAGTGTCATTTCTTCAGTGTTGTCACATGAAAAGAATTAATCAAATATTTACAAAAATGTGAGGGGTGTACTCACTTTTGTGAGATACTATATGTCTGTTCTCTTTTAGCACTGTCTACAAGACCTAACATTCCTTATTTCATAATATTTTTACACATCATTGTAGACTAAGAACACACATCAAATGTATGTATTTCAAATTACGATATATATCAATAGGTGCATTATATAATTCTTCAGAACCCACTTACATAACTCTTCAATGCAGTGTTGAGTTGAACATTTCATTTATGGCTGGGAGATGACTTTGACTGAGTGATTGTGGCACATTTGCAAAACAAAAGCTGTTCATTGTGCTGGAGGGGTCAGCTTATGTGGAGAGTAAGAGGAGGGGCTCCTCGTGGGGGGGGGGGGGGGTCAAGGATTCTCACACATTTCTAGGGATTCCAGAGTTAACCATGCACATTTACTTAACATTATTATTATTATTATTATTATTATTATTATTATTATTATTAAAAAATACTCATCCAAAGCTTAATTCATGCACCACTTTGACGGACTGCTCACTCAACAATCCAAACAGCCCATGACAGGTAACTCTGAAGCTGTTTTTTGTGACACGGCAGCTCAGGTGTTATGTCGGACAGACTTGAGGTATAGGGGGAGCAGTGCACTGTTTCTAATGTTTCTCACAGTTCTAAATTTTCTTCCCAGCAGCTGAGAAACACAAATCTGTGCTTTGCAGCCACATGTGTGAAGTTAAAGAACTTTTTGTAATCCAAATAAATAGCTTCTGCTAAATACAATTTCCTCATTTGTTGATGCTTCCCCAAATTGTTATTTTCAATATATCAATTATCTCATATCCAAATCTCTTTGTAAACGTGTCCAAACAACACAAACATGATGTACCTCCCCTGATTTGATTACGGAATGGATCTTTAACAAAATGTACATATGAATTACATGGTGTTAAAATTAAACACAATTCAAAATCCACCCTTAATTGGTTAATGTTTATTTCATATTTATTCATTTATAGCTACACTGTAAAATCATCTGCCCGCAGCTTGCTATACACTGTAAACCCTAATAAGTTGACTGAACTCCACTGATTGAGTAAACTCGTTCCCTCAGTGTTCTTGAGTAATGGGGTCTCCCAAAACTTGTATATTTAAGTTAACTTAACTTGGCACTCATGTAGACTGTACTTAAATTGTTAAGTTCACCAAACTTGGTGTTTATATAGTGTACTTAAACAATTAAGTTCATTTAACTTGGTGTTAATTTCAAGTGTACTTACATATTTAAGTGAACTCAACTTGAAAATTCACTTGAAATTAAAAATTAATTATAAATGAAATCTAATTAATCCATTTTTATTAATTTTGACTGTTTAAGCTTTGTGAAAGCATACCAAACTGAAATAAAACATGCTAAACATCATTTTGAATGTCTTTATTGACCAGTGTTCACAATATTGACGAAATTACAGTACACACCCTACTGTAATGGAAATGGAATTTAGTCACAACCACACTGTACAGGTGGTAACAATGTCCCACATTAACTAGTGCACTACAATGGTAGAACTCTGTGCACTTATACCATTCAAACATTATACTTTTTATCCTTTGTTAATGGATACTGGGGTTAATTTGAGAAAAAAAAAATGGTCTCACAATTATGTTAATAGGTACTGAGCATGTAAATGTAACAATGCGGACTCAAAATCTGCAACAATGAGACCTAAACATTTTTCTTAAACAAAAAGCTGGTTTGCCAAAGACTGAACTTTAGACTTGAGGGTGTTCTGCCCCACTGACATCAGTACACACTGTATGAAATCAAACGTGTTTGTGAGTGATTTTGGGTAATTCAGGTCTAATGCATAAATAAGACCAAAGAGAAGACACATTGCTTGTGGGAGGTCCTGCATTTTGTCCATCACCACCTGTGATGTGGTGTATCAAGTATTATCAAGTATTATCCCTATAGAGGAAGTCAAATGCAAGGAGTTGGGGGGCTGAAGATTGGTGTCTTCAAATAAGATCCCCACTGGCACATCAAGGATAGAGTTGCGATGATCAGACACCTAGTGAAGAAATGGGTATAAATAGAGTATTGTGATCATGCATCAAAGGTTGACCATCAATGCATGTTTATCAGAATGCTCACTAAATCTATAAATTGTATTGACTAAAAACATGAGATACATACTACCAAATTTAGTACAAAGCAAAATTATATTGACAAGTATACATGTGAATTTATGCAAATATACATCCGCCCTGCAAAGCACTTGGTATACACTGTTAAAAGGAGGCAGTATAAATAAAGTTTATTAATTTGAAGACTTGTGCAAAAAATTTGGCCATGTTTCTATATTAAAGGTATAGTTCACCAAAAAATGAAAATGCACTCACCCTCAGGCCATCCAAAGTATAGATAAGTTTGTTTCTTCATGTGAACAGATTTGGAAAAAATTTTACAGAACATCACTTGCTTACCAATGTATCCTCTGCAATAAATGGGTGACATCAGTCCAAACAGCTGATAAAAACATCACAACAATCCACAAGTAATCCACATGACTCCAGTCCATCAATTAACGTCTTGTGCAAAAAGCTGCATGTTTGTAATCAATCAAGACATTTTAACTTCAAACTGTTGCATCCAGCTAAAATTTGAGATTTGCATATGGATTTTGATGTGAGAGAACAACAGGGGATGGACTTTTTCTGCTGTAGAAAGCATTATCATCATTATAGCATTATAATAGCAGTGGTTTAAAGTTAAAATGCCTTGATGGATTCGTGTGGATTACTTGTGGATTACTGTGATTTTTTTTATCAGCTGGTTGAACTCTCATTCTAGTGTAATGCTAAATTTCTCCAAATCTGTTCCCATGAAGAAACAAACTCCTCTATATTTTGGCTGGCCTGAGGCAGAGTACATGCTCAGCAAATTTTCATTGTTGGTTGAACTATTGCTTTAAAATCAACATAATTCTCTGACAAATGCTCAGACTACTGTGGGCACAGGTAAACAGGTTAAGAACAGATGCACTTACTAAACATGACTTAAAGAAAGCAGAGTCATCATCTCCAAGTATGACAGGTAGTCCTCGAAGCACAAGGGTTCGGACTTCAGTTGGCTGGACTGACTTTAGGAGTGAAAACATGAAATTCCATTAATGCCACACTCACTCACTATCAATATGTTTGCAGCATTTCTATGAGAATATATGTAGATGCTGATTTAAATTAAGATTATCAAATCATACAGAGTAGATTACTGATACGACAAAAATAGGAAATACATTAAATGTTGACACCACCATGTTTCAAACGATAATGTTTGAGAAGTTCCCCTCTTTTCTCAGAGTTAAAAATGCAGTGCTTACATTTCCACATGTTCTTGTCTCATATCACCTGTAATATAAAAACAATTGAAAATATTAAAGTTAAAAAAAGTCAAAGCTAAAACATAATAAAGTTAATTACATTATAATTAATTATAATTAAACAACTTTATTCAAAATATGCCTAAAGCAGCAAATAAAGGTTTCTGGCTTTAAAAAGTGACAAAAATGATGTAAGGTAGATCAACTAAATTTAGCTATTAAATAGCTAGATCGCTAATTACTGGTGACGAGTGTGAAGATAGACTGTTTTCACCGACTATGAAACGAAGCAAAATAACAAAACAGAACATAAAATATTAGACAGATCAAAACAACCAAGCAACAAAGCAGCAAAACATCACTAATTGTTCTAAGCTATAGCTGCCATGTTCTTTCTCAAAACACGCGATTAACCTATGATTAATACTTTACTAACTGTTTGCGGCTCACAAGTCAAAATACGAAATAAGTTTATTTCTCAATCATACCTTCACAAAATCATGAAAATGTCGTTAATTAATGGCGACATTGGCAAAGTTTGCCTGGGAAAAATACTAGGTCTATAGGTCTCAGCATCAGCTGCCATGTTCTTTCTCACAGACATACACGATTAAACTATGATTAAGTTTATTAATTACATGATTAAATATTTCAAATCACATAAATAACCATTTGATATCTCAGTTATCATACCATCACAAAACCATAATTAAAAATATTGTTAATTAATGGATACGTTAGCAAAGTTCAACCGGGAAACATTTGTAATTATGGCTGTGTTGTGATTTATTATAAAATGTGTACATTAGGAATTTAACAAACATATTTCACTATTAAAAATCACAGAAAATAATTTTATATCAACATAATGTTTACTTACTTAAAATGGTGCACGATGAAAAACTCCCTTCTTTAACTTCACACTGAAACCGGTCTCAGCAGCAACCAACAGACGAGACGAAGAGAACCGCCTTTTGTAATTATCTACCAATCAGTGCATTAGTTCTCTTGTTGCCAGGCAGAACTCCTTGCATGGCCAATCACGTCGAAGGAAGACCAGCGTGAGCTATTTTAATGGATCATGATTTTGAGTTCATAACACTTGAAATCTTAAGTTTATGTATTTTGTAGCTAAATAAGTTATAAGTAGGCAAATTAACTTTTATTTTTGAGTTACGGGTCCAAAATGCAAAATGTTAAGTAATGTTTAGTCAAGATTGCTTCATTGTTTAACTAAAGACAACATTAGGGTTTACAGTGTATATCCTTGTGGATAGCCCAGTGGTTAGCGTGTCAAAGCAAACCAAGGAGCATTAGTTGAGCTCGCATTTTAGACAATACAATCTCCTCTTTTCTCCAGACCCGCATTTTGGTTCTTTTATTTTCCAACTATGGCCAGGTTCACACATAGCCTACTCCCTTTGCGGTGCGTATGCGGTGCGTTTTTTCAGTGCCCGTGTTAACATTTGAGAGCATTCACACTGCACACGGATGCGGCGTGAACAGTGCGTTGCAGGAGCGGTGCGGTGCATCAGCCGCCTAAGTAATGAATGGAAACATTCAATTTGTTGTTTATGTTTATTGTGTTGTTGTTTGAAAGATTGTATTACTGTACTGTGTTGCTTTAAACTTCATTCAATGTCCTGTCTCCTGTCACCCTCCACCTTCATGTCCTTTTCTGAATATGTTCCACCGCGGATCAGTAGGGCACTGCAAACGGATCTTATATGAAAGCACAATGGTGCGTGCTGCTTCTGCACAGCATACGTACTGCAAGCGGAGTCTGTGTGAACCAGGCGTATTATCCATTTGGATAGCGGGTCCAGCCCGGTACCATTTCCACCTTTGAACCGAGCCCTCCCTGTAACTATGTGATTCGCATTTTTTGTGTTCTTTGGCATGAACTAACGTGACTACATTTTGAAAGACATGATGAAAGTAAAATAAAAATAAATAATAATAACAAGTAGTTTTAACGTTTTAAATAACATAAGCATGGTTGGAGAGTAATGGAATACAACCAAAAACGGAGCCAAAAATGTATTTTTTCGTGCTGGTTGGGAGTACATTGTTCTAATGAGCTTTGAAAATAACAATAACATGAAATCAGTCACTGCGATTTTTTACTTGACAAAATAACAAAATATAAAAATGTAAATTTTTTATTGCTATTAATTTATTCCGTTATTTGATCTCCATGTCACACTTCCAGTCGTTTTGCAAACCGTCCCTTTGCGCCACCAGGTGGTAATTTCGCGAATGGCTTTCACATTGTATTTACCACCGTGGCATTGCGGAGGCGGTAATAGACATTCTGGTTGACTACTATGGAGATAAATTTGTGGCAAAACTAAAACAAATAAATTTACCATTTTGAAAACAAACAATCTGATTTGCAAAGGAAAACTCAACTCTCGAACAACAGAAAGCGATTTGCTTTCCAATTCAATTTTAATTGAATTTAATTTGTGAGAAATGTGACTTTTTTTGTTGAGATTTTCTTGGCTTGATTTTTTCACAAATGCAGCTGAGCAACTTCCTCTTCCAAAACAACAGATGGCGCTATCAGTCAACTCACAATGTAATTTAACTCGCGTTGTAATGCTTCTCCTGGGAGAAATGAATCCTCATAAAGCAACAAGGCTGCGGGAAATGAAGCTTCATAAAGCAATAAGGCGGTGTCCGAAATTGCGTACTGTGACAGTACGTACTGCATTTGACATAGTACCTACTGCACGGCCGTTGAAACAGTATGAACTAATCAGTATGTGTGTGTATAAATACAAACCCAGTCATACTACATCCACCATGTTGGCATTGTCATGTGACCCTTGACATCATCATAAACACTAAAATCTTAAACAGACCACTAGACGAAAGCAACCACAGTAAAGGCAAAATGCTCATCAGGAAAGTTAACTGAATTAGCAGTTTAATAATGTGGGCAGTGTTAACATCTGAGGTAAATTTGTTGCCGTTATCTTGGCGGATATGATGGAGATCACAAAAAGGTTTCAAACGCTGTGAGAAGTTAACAATTCTCGACAAAAGCCAATAGGATTTTTCGATTGACTTTTGAATTATTGCAGAAAATAAGCTCTGTGACCAACAAAAATGTATGATTCACATTTTGTTCATCAAGATAATCTTCATAAATGAACACAACTTTGATGAATTTTGAAGCCTAAATAAAATCGCCAGAAGTAAAAAGTTGAGCTATAAA
The DNA here is from genome assembly GCF_023375685.1 of Ictalurus furcatus. Lineage (NCBI taxonomy): Eukaryota > Metazoa > Chordata > Actinopteri > Siluriformes > Ictaluridae > Ictalurus > Ictalurus furcatus. The sequence goes on along the minus strand of NC_071257.1, from coordinate 9,721,993 downwards.
GGAACTCCACCATGGTCGCATGACTTCGTCACCACCATTAAGCTTTATAGCGCTACAATGTGAAAAAACACTACCATTGGAAAATACTGTAAATTGATAAATCTACAAGTTGGAAAGTTTGAGTTGGAATAATTTGCAAGAGCACAAGTATAAATATAACGAGGCTGTAGTAGATGAGTTTTCCTGTTGTGTGTGATGTTTAATGTCCCCGACAGCCTACTGTATCTCTCTAACTCTACAAATTCTATCTGTCTCTCTTTCTTTCTTAAAACTGCAAATTACCTTCAGATTTCAAACTGATATCAAGCCAACATCAAAGTTTGTCGTGAATAACTTTACCTATCTAGTTATTAGGATTATTATCATCATCATATATTTTACTGTCATTGTTTATTTGTTTAATTCCTCTGTAAAGCATTTTGGGCCAACTTCCGTTTAAATAAAGGTTGGCTTGTCTTGATACATGTATTAAAGGTTTTATGTAGTTACTGTATGTGGCTTTGAGGCTTCTTTTGTCTTTCCTGTAAAGACAATTATTATTGTTTGACTGCTTAACATTGGAACTGTAAGATTATTATTGTTCGCTTGCTATTTATCATTTTATTTCAGCAGATTTCACAAAGACTATTTATGTGAAGTATCCAATTCAATGTCACTAGGCTGATATTTTATCAGTGTTCATTCATTTGCACATTTATTCACATCTACAGAAAATTTAGAATAACCAATCCACTACCAGCATGTTCTTGGGAGGAAACCCACATTGGAACATGTGAAACACCACAGAGAGACACTCACCTGAGCTCAGGGTCAAATCTCAGACTGCATAGTGTTGAAAAGGTTAAAAAAAAAAAATATTCATTATACTGACATACAAGCTTTTAAAATAAGGGATGTATTGAAATGGTCCTTCATAACTGTTAATGTAAACAAAAATACCACCTCTTAAGGAACATCCATCGGGTCTAAAAGCTTCATGAATGTAAAGAGTATGCAAAAAAATAAAAAAAAAATAAAAAAATACTACAGCCTTGAACGCCCCAAATAATAATTGAGGCTGCATAACAAGTGTCACCTCACAAGTTCTGAAATAAGCCTCCATAAACTCTCCAAGACTGTTTTATTAAAATAATATGCATTACATATAAATGAGTTATGAAGGTCCTTAAAATAAACTGTTACAAACTTTTTAAAGTAACACAGTTAGTTTGTTTTATAAAGTGTGCAGGAGGATAATGGAGGATTCAGTTGTGATGCTAAGAACAGCCACATGGATCCCCACAAACTCTTTTCTGATCCCAGAGAAAGCGTAGTTCCTTCACTGTATGTTGTGGTGACGACAACATGTCCACATAGCACTCTTTCTCACACAGCCAGCCTGCATCCTGAACATATATAGCACAAGGGTAACATTACAGAACCAAAAAAAAACAACTAAAAACTAAATATATGACAACTATATTGTCATTTCTTCAACTGTGATGCAGGTATCAGTTATTTTATAACATCTCCACCATTACATACAGTTAAGTATTCAGTATTTATTTATTTTTTTTAAATAATAATGTTTTTTTTTTTTGTATTGTACCTTAATTTAAAAACTATCACTGAACTCAGTTTTTACAGTTTTAGTTTTGTTTTAAATGCATCAATTCTTTTTTGCTGGCACTATGCTGCACATTGCTTACATTTATCTGTGATGTACTAAAGTAAAAAGATAGTTCATCATTAACAAATTGGGCAACTATTTAATAAAGTTAGCTAATCAATGTTAGCATACAATTAAATAAGCATTGTAAATGTTAGATTAACAGCAAGATGACTAAAATAGGAGTTACAAACTATTATATTTATCTAGCATTATAGCTTGTCTGGAGGGTCTCCACACTGGTGACAAAAAGGAGCCCATTTGTTTACCTGATATTTTTGAGGCCCTACTGCAGCCATCCATATTCCCATGCTCACATCCTCTCCCTATAAAATAACGCACATTTAAGAAAGTTAAATCAAGATCCATACAATAAGATGCACACATGCACACAGTTTCTCCTAGTTCTTGCTCTAAGTGATAAGATTCAAGATTTTTATTTGTCACACACAGTCATATACAGTATACAGTGAAATGAAAACCTGGCCTATTCCTTTTTGAAGTAGTTTTACTTCAAAGAGATGTAGTTTGAAATTTTTTACAAAAGCACAGTTGAATTCTCAAATCTGATGGTCAGAATGTGTTTATTACTTTTCTAAAGCAGCAGCAACTTTGACAATAGTACTGGCTGTAATTCAAACCACAGGTTTTTTTTTTTAATTAATGTGTGCATTCCAATACACTACCATTTCTATAGTAACTAACTTATTCACAGGGTCTTGTACAGTGGACACTCCACATAATCTAAGCCTAATGATAAACATCTTAAAAAACTGTTGTTATTTAACAAAGAAAAACATAATCTATGTAGTTATAATCTATAATCTATGTAAGGCTTTAGTCAAGACTGCCACTTGAGTCCAAGACCAGGACTTGCTGAGATTGCGTCAAGACCGAGTCTTAACGGAGTCAAGAACAAGTCAAGATTCCAAGTCCAAATGAAAGTGAGACTGAGACTTGCATTCTCCCACACCCTTGCAATCCACAAGCGCAAAACCCAAAGAAAGAGAAACAAAAAATCTTGGGCTCCCTTTCATTTGTCCATCAATTAATAAAACCAAATACAGTATCTCACAAAAGTGAGTACACCCCTCACATTTTTGTAAATATTTGATTATATCTTTTAATGTGACAACACTGAAGAAATGACACTTTGCTACAATGTAAAGCTTAAAAAGTGCTTTAGCTTTAAAGTGTACAGCTTGTGTAACAGTGTAAATTTGCTGTCCCCTCAAAATAACTGAACACACAGCCATTAATGTCTAAACCGCTGGCAACAAAAGTGAGTACACCCCTAAGTGAAAATGTCCAAATTGGGCCCAAAGTGTCAATATTCTGTGTGGCCACCACTATTTTCCAGCACTGCCTTAACCCTCTTGGGCATGGAGTTCACCAGAGCTTCACAGGTTGCCACTGGAGTCCTCTTCCACACCTCCATGACCACATCACGAAGCTGGTGGATGTTAGAGACCTTGTGCTCCTCCACCTTCTGTTTGAGGATGCCCCACAGATGCTCAATAGGGTTTAGTCCATCACCTTCAGCTTCTTTAGCAAGGTAGTGGTTGTCTTGGAGGTGTGTTTGGGGTCGTTATCATGCTGGAATACTGCCCTGTGGCCCAGTCTCCGAAGGGAGGGGATCATGCTCTGCTTCAGTATGTCACAGTACATGTTGGCATTCATGGTTCCCTCAATGAACTGTAGCTCCCCAGTGCCGGCAGCACTCATGCAACTCCAGACCATGACACTCCCACCACCATGATTGACTGTAGGCAAGACACTTGTCTTTGAACTCCTCACCTGGTTGCCACCACACACGCTTGACTAATAACCAAATAAGTTTATCTTGGTCTCATCAGACCACAGGACATGGTTCCAGTAATCCATGTCCTTAGTCTGCTTGTCTTCAGCAAACTGTTTGCGGGCTTTCTTGTGCATCATCATTAGAAGAGGCTTCCTTCTGGGACGACAGCCATGTAGACCAATTTGATGCAGTGTGCGGCATATGGTCTGAGCACTGACAGGCTGACCCCCCCACCCCTTCAACCTCTGCAGCAATGCTGACAGCACTCATACGTCTATTTCCCAAAGACAACCTCTGGATATGACGCTGAGCACGTACACTCAACTTCTTTGGTCGACCATGGCAAGGCCTGTTCTGAGTGGAACCTGTCCTGTTAAACCGCTGTATGGTCTTGGTCACCGTGCTGCAGCTCAGTGTCAGGGTCTTGGTAATCTCAGGAGGTTCCTACCATGTTCATAGGTGGTTGTAAGAGCATAAGCTTGATCAGATATATGGTATGTGGGGAATAATGCATTTGAACCTAATCACACCTCCTGAGGGTGCCCACTGTTCCATCAGTGAACAGTTGATAACTTCAACAAAATAGACTTTATGTGAAAACTGTAATGAATTTCCTGTTTACACAATGGCACTTTCTGAATATTTAGTACACAGTTATAGGTATTATAGATAGGAATTATTTATAATTGTACTATTCCTTGACTCCTAGATGGGGGTGGGTTTCCTTTTGAGTCTGGTTCCTCTCAAGGTTTCTTCCTCATATCGTCTCAGGGAGTTTTTCCTTGCCACCATCACCTCTGGCTTGTTCATCAGGGCTTGTTCAGTTATCATCCAACTGAACTTTCCAGTATACTTTTTCATCCAGGATAAAGGTATTTTTCCTCCATGCTTTTGTCTTATTTAGCCAAACCAATAAACACCTGTTCAGTTGTGTCACGGTTTCCCCTTTAAGCAGCGCGTGGGAGAGTGTGTGAATGCACGCTGCCGTGCAAGGTGCACGAGCACCTGCTTTTTCGTTGTTGACATTCATGACATTTGGACACGTGCATTTGTTATGTTTTGTTATGTCTCCTCCCTGTTCTGTCATTGGCTATTGTGTAACATGTGCCCTCAGCCGTCAGCCATTACGAGGCTGATTATGTATGTATATATACCGCGCGCCTCCCAGCACACGGTGCAGAATATTAGAGTAGTTTAGATAGAATAGATACTTAGTTTAGATTCTTTACGATAGTTAGTCATCGTCATAGTCAGTTTAGTTCACGCTGGTTTCTCCGCTCCCAGTATCTCGCCATTGTTTATGTTTCATGTTTTGTGTCTCGACCCTGTTTTCCGTGACCGCGACCTTGATTCCTGCCTAGCCCCGTGTATGCCTGTTTGCCGATCGCCTGACCTCTTGCATGTTTGTGGATTACGTTTTTTGGATCACGTTTTGGATTTACCTGTCTGTGTCTCTACAATAAAACTGTTTAACCTGCGATTGCATCCTACCTTACCTCTGTTGCGTCACGATACGTGACAAGTTGCAAGGTCTTTGTGTTTTTTGTTTTTTTCCCCCTCAGATTATCTCAGCTGAGACATGGAGATTGTCCATTTCTTAACTGGTAGAAAATAAACTACACTCAGCAGTGGATGGAATGCGGGATAGAGCATCTGGGACGACGTTCAGTTTACCATTATGGTACTCCACAACAAAATCAAACTTTTGCAACTTAAAAGCCCAGTTAAGCTAACGACTGCGGGTTGTTATAGAGGTCATCACCCTCTGCAAAGCAGAATGGTCACTACTGTGGTTCCAAGTAATGTCATTTATGAAGGGCCCATACAACTGCAAGGCATTCTTTTTCAGTAGCAGAATAGTTATTTTCAGTTCTGTTCAGGGTTCTGCAAGAAAAAACTTATATTGATTATTATATTATGGAACTAGTATTAAAGTATTGATTGGCTCTACTGTTTTAGAAAACCCACAAACAAACCAATGATACCATGCAATTCCTTCAGGTTTTTGTGGAATTGATAAGTCTGGATGGACTTGACTTCCTCAGGGTCTGTACTGAAACCTCTGATACTCACTATATGTCCAAGGAATTTTAATTCCTCCAGGTAGAACTTGCCTTTTTTTTTTTTTTTTTTTTTTAAAAGACTGAGTGCAAGACCAGCCTGGTGGAGTTTGTCAATTACCATTTGAAGGCCATAGAAATGCTGGGACATGGAGGAAGAGTAAATGATATCTCTGTAAATCTCTGTAAAACACTGACCATACAAATCTCCAAGAGCAATCTCCATCAGCCTGTCAAATGTTGCAGGGGCATTTTGAGGTCAAAAGCAATTACATTAAAATGGTAAAGGCCTGAAGGAGTGATGAACACTGTCTGTCAGTGGTGGAAAAGATGGAAAATCCCTGCAAGAGTTTCAAGGATTTCAGAAATGTTTGGCAATGGATAAGCATAATATTCTGTGATGGAATTCAATTTCCTGTAATAAACACAAAATCTATGGCTACCACCTTTTTTCTGTACTAGAACAACAGGAGAAGACCACATTGAGTGAGATGAATCAGTGATTCCTGCAGTCAACATTTCTTGAAATTGTTCCTTCAGTATAGCCTGCTTAGCTGGAGACATACATGTTATGTTTATTTGCTTGACTGGCACATTGGCTTTGGTGTATATATATATATATATATATATATATATATATATATATATATATATATATATATATATATAAAAAAGAGTTTCTGTTAGCCAGTAAGTACCGGTTTTTGACCATTAAAAATTTAAAATGTCCAATAAAATAAAAAATTGTCTGACACAATGTCTGGTAAAAATATTAACACAAAGCAGATGTTACACAAAGTATGTTCACAGCTGCACACCTAAATAAGGTCTCTGTCTACAGAAAATTGTTTTTTTTCAAGTTTCTCCTGTAACGTGTACTCTGATTTGCTCACATTAAAACAGACTTGTGTAGGCGCCTTCAGGCGGAAACGGTCAATAGGCTGATGCATTTCTCAAATTAGGGTGGGAAATTATAAAATTTTCGTTATTTTAATATTTCCTTGTACACGAAAATTTACATGGCAAACTGCAGTTTAAGGTTTTGCTGTGCCCTGTTTTGTTTTATTAGTGGCTAATTTCACAACTGCTTTTTGTTATTTTGAATAGTGTGGAAAAGAAAATATAATAAGTAAACTTTTATCTTTCATCTGACTTGATTGTTTTGTTGTTATTATTGTATTGCTGTAACACATCTGGGTTGGGAATGAGGAGGTGGGAGGCTGAGGACAACCGAAACGGCCTTTATATTCTCTCTATTTTTACTTTAGATTTTCAGCGGACTCATTCAATGACACACACACGTTTTTGTGCTAGTCATCTCTCCCTCTCTCGCTCATTACAGGAGGCACTGAAAGCACAAACAGACACACACAAGTAAACACGGGCAAATAGCTGATGCTTGGCCACACCCCCACCGCCAGATTGTTTCCAGTTTGTTCGGTAAACTTTATCATTCGCGGACACGTCAGCCAGCACCAAAACTTCTTAGCGGAAACTCTGATACATGTATATATCCTGATTTCTTCTGTTTTTGTGTACATCTCATACTAAATTGTTTCAGAAATTAAAACAAAATCTAAGATAAAAGCAAAGTCAACCTTAGTAAACACACAATACAGTTTTTAAATGCTAATGTTATGTATTGAAGCAAAAAATGTTATCCAATACCAGCTGGGGCTGTGTGAAAATATATTCGCCACTGTAGTTACTAATTCTCCAAATCTAGGACACTGCATTCATAATGGGGTTCAGCTGGTCTAGACGCAACCAGGCCTGATTACTGCAAACCTGTTCAAATCAAATAATCACTTAAATATAACTTTTTCAACAGTATGAAGTTGGTTAAAAGGTCTTAGCCAGTAACACAGTATGCCAAATTTGAAGGAAATTCCAGGAATTATGAGGAAGATGGTGATTGAAATACATAAATCTGGGAAGGATTAAAACTCTATTTCAAAGGCTCTGGGACTCCAAAGGACCACAGTGAGTGTCACGTATTCCTCATAATGAAGGTTAGGACGGATGCAGACGCAGATAGGAGTTTAATGAGAGACAGGCAGACAAATCCAAAACATGAGACAATAGCGAGGTCAAGAAACAGGCAAAGGGTCAGGCGATTGGCAAACAGGCACAAACAGGGCAAGGCTAGAATCGAGAACAATAAAAAGATCAAAAACCATGAAACAAAACGAGGAACAGGGTATAATCGCTTGGTACAGTGGCAACACTAGTACTTCGCAAAGACATTGTTGGAAGACAGTCTTTTTATACTGTGGCATGAGTGTGTGGAATTGGAGGCAGGTGTGCGATTAGAATGAATGAGTGTTCTGGGAATTGCAGTCCATGGCTGCCATGTTTGTAGGCCGTAGTCACTGGTTTGCTGTGATATGACCGTGAGAGCCAATATCTTGGGGGAAGAAAAGAAAAAAAAAGAAAAAAAAAAAAAGAGAGAGAGAGAGAGAGAGAGAGAAAAACTTAGCACAGTAGTGAACCTTCCCAAAAGTGTCAGACCACGATTCCAAAAAGAGCTCAGCAACTTCTTATCCAGGAAGTCACAAAAGAGAAAGGATCACATCAAAAGGACCTACAGGCCTCTTTTGCATCAATAAAGGTCACTGTTCACTATCAGATAGACACTGGGCAAAAATGGCATCCATGGAAGAGTTGCAAGGTGAAAACCACTGCTAAGCCAGAAGAATTAAGGTTCATCTGAATTTTGCCAAAACACATCTTGATGATCATCAAAACTTTTGGGAGAATGTTCTGTGGATTGAGGAGTCGAAAGTGGAACTGTTTGGAAGACAAGAGTCCCGTTACATCTGGCATAAACCAAATGTAGAATTCCACAAAAAGAACATAATACTTATGGTCAAGCATAGTGGTGGAAGTGTGATGGTGTGCGGATGCTTTGCTGCTTCAGGGCCTGGGCAACTTGCAATAATTGAGGGAAACAAGAATTCTGCTCTCTACCAGAAAATCTTAAAGGAGAATGTCCGTTTTTCAGTCTATAAATTGAAACTCAAGTGCAACTGAATTATGCAGCAAGGAGTCCTAAGCATAGGAGTAAGTCTTAGTCCTAGAAGTACGTGAAAGATTTATCTCCTGTTATTGGAAGCGTTTGGTTGCAGTTATTGCTACTAAAGGTGGCACAACCAGATTTTAAGTTTAAGGGGGAATTAGTTTTTCACATTGGTGATCGGTGTGGAATCATTTTTTAAATTTTTTTTGCTTATAAAGCATTTATTGCGTGTTTACTCAGGTTTGCTGTTTTATGTTAAAACTATTCGGTATGAGATAACACCAAAACAGAAGTATTCAGGATGCGGCAAATACATTTTGACAGCACTATACACACACACAAATGCACACACACACACACACACAAATGCACACACGCACACATATATACACACATTGATAAATGGCATAATATGGCATGCTCTCTTACTTTCGGTCACGAGTTTATGCGAGTTCTCTCTCTCGAGAACACTGACCTTTTTCTCGTCTCCTCGACAACTTGCATCACAGTAATATGTCTTTCTCTCTTAGCTTCTCTTATCCTGCAAAAACATGCTATTGCTAATAAGTGCTCTTCCGGTACTTTCATTGCCAACTTAAGAACAAACACAGAGCCCTCCGCAACTCTGTAATGGTAACCTTGCTTGCTCTTTTCCATTAGAAATCGCTCCAAACCTTCTAGACATACATAACGGACATTGTCTGTAACTTACATGCTTTTGTCTTTGGCTAATGATACTGAGGAAGAATTTACTTTGATTAACAATGAACATACCAAAATTAGGGAAGCTGTTTTCCAGAACCGTCTGATTCTAGATATTCTTCTGCTGAGCATGGTGGGGTCTGCAAAATGCTGAATACCACTTGCTGCTTCTATATTCCTAATAACTACGCTAGAATTACCACACATACACCATATGCGCAAGTCCATAGCTACTCCACCTCAAGCAGATGATTCATGGTTTCCCTGGTACTCTACACTCTGGGGAGGATGGGGTTATTGGATCATACACACTGTGTTACCAGTTGTCGTGGTCATACTATTAGTTCTTATTTTCGCTCCATGTATATTCTCGTGTGTATCAGGGCCCTTGCCTATTTTACTAATTATGCACATATTGCTATTCCTTTGTGAGGGAAGGACTTATTCTGTGGAGGCTTTAAGCTGCCTTTCACCAGAGAGAGTGCACAGGTCCCGTTGGGACCTAAGAGGGGATTTATAAATATTAATATAGCATGCTCTCTTACTTTAACTCATGAGATTATGCGAGTTCTCTCTGTCTCTTGAGAACACTGAGTTCTTCCACTCCATCCTTTGCAAACCATGTCTTAATGAATCTCACTTTGCGCACAGAGCGAATTTTCGTGCTATAACATGTTTGGGCTGGGCCCCTTAGTTCCAGTGAAGGGAAATTGTAATGCTACACCATACAAAGACAACCTATATAATTGTGTACTTCCAGCTTTGTGGCAACAGTTTGGGGAAGGCTTAAATATGGGTGTGATGGTCGGATGTCCACAAACTTTTGGCCTTTTTTTTTTTTTTTGTATTTTGGCCCAGATAACAAAAATTCAGTAAGCAAGAAAATGTCCAAAGGTGCACAGATGTGTAGTTTTGTCACGATTCCCCCTTGAAGCAGCGTGCTCTAAGCGCGAATGCGCGAGCACCTGCTTTCCCGTTGTTGACCGTAGTGACATCTGGACACGTGTGTTTTGTTTATGTTTCTGTCATGTCTCCTCCCTGTTCTGTCATTGGCTGGGATTTCACGTGGGTCTGTATTGCTCTCAGCTGCTAGCAGTTTAGACGCTGATTATGTCCGCATATATACCGTGCGCCTCCCAGCACACAACGCGGAAGATTAAATGTTTGGAGTTGGTTTAGCTCGTATCATAGTCATAGTTACGGTCCATGTTTAGAGTTAGTTCGCGCTGGATTATCCGCTTCCAGTCCCTCGTCATAGTTCGTTTCTTGTTTTGTTTATCGACCTAGATTCCTGCCTTGCCCCGTGTATGCCTGTTTGCCAATCGCCTGACCTCTTGCATGTTTGTGGATTACGTTTTGGATCACGTTTTGGATTTGTCTGCCTGTCTCTCCTTCTAATAAACAACTGTTCATCCTGCACTTGCATCCGTCCTATCTCTGCACCGCCACGATTCGTGACAAGTTTAATCTAGACAACGTATATATAACTTGTTTTAGGCAACACTGTCAACCTGTCAGAAAATATCATGGTGACATGTGATTAGTAAAATTTGTGATATTATACCAACTACTCAAGCACTCTCATACATTAATCGAACCTGATTTCTTTCTATTTCTTAGTCAATTAATATTTAATTTAAACTCCTTTACATATTTATTACACATATAATTTCAAATATGCCCAACTAGTAAGTGTAGAAGGTGTTTTTTGTACAGTTAGTTTTGGAGCTACTGTTCGAATGGATAATCTTTTAATTATTTCCTGAACAATTCAGCTAATCAGTTTGCAGTAGTTGGTTGAAATGGCTTATTTCATCGCTCCTATACAGCAAGACTCTTCTGAAAGGTGGTTGGGAATATAAAATTTTTCACACTTTTCTTGACTGCGGTAAAAGAGACATGATGCCATAAGCTTAGCATAAAACCTCTACCATGACCAAGACAAGTCCAAGTACAAATGGCAGAAAATCTGAGAGGAAGTCGAGGTTGATCCAGAAAAAGTCTCTGGACTGGACTCGAGTCATCCAGCCTTAGTATAATCATTGATATGATGAAGCTTTCTATAAGGAGATGTTTATTTACCATTTATAAAAGGAGGCTCCAGTGTCAGGGCTTTTTAATAGTCACCAAGTTTTCTCACATATAAGATTCTTCAGGACAGGGTACTGTGTGCTTTCTGGTTTCTCAGTGACATGACAAATTGCATTTTTCGTCTTATTAACTTAAAGAGTGAGAAAAATAAGTGAGGCTGCTGAAGGAATTACTGTGTATAGCTGCTATAATGTCAGCCATTGGGAACTCTGCGACTGTTCCTTCAAAAGATATTTCCCCTCTAGATAATACTATTATAGATAATAATATTGAATGTAACTTTCTTCAATGAATGTAACATTTCTCTGTAACATCTCTTTTGGAAAATTAATTGGAAATCTTTTAATAATTGATTTGGAAATCTAGTGTATGTTTTTTCATACTGAGCCCGTAATGCAGAAGACAAATAAAATAAACATCCAAGACAAAATGTATATTAAAAACATTAGGGTTATTAAGACATTTGCATGGTACAGTAAATGTTTAGGTGATGGAGATTACCTGGTAAACTTTGAGCTTCTCTGCATTGCTGGCCAGCCACTCCACTAAGTCTCTGGAAACCACATACCCAGAACCACAGGCAAAGGCTGGATACACAGGACTAGTGTACTCCAATTCCTGCCACTTCCCTACACGATCCACAGCCCAGCTCTGGCGAAAACTGAACAGGTACATTACACTTTGAATATGACAGTTTTCCCTGAATGATTTTATATTACTGCTAAACGCATATACTAATCTATCCAATCTCAAGACTAAACTAGTTCTGCAAAACACAAGACTCACTCAACTGGAGTTCATTAATGTATCAAAACACACACACTTCCCAATGTTTAAGTACTGTATTTTGAGTGCACTGTAATGGTTAATACTATATATGAATCATCAGCCGATTGATTATAAGTTTAATTTTAAAATTTTATGAGATTGTTTGAATTCATGTTGTGGACTAATCACCCTCTGTAGTGCAGAACCAGCTGTTCATTAAGCATTATCTATATTTGAATAGTTAATTAGAAAATAATTTCTATTGTGCCTTTTGCCATGTAGGATCAAAGATGCTGACTGCAGGACAAAAGCCTGTGGTGAGCTTCAAGTAAGAAGAACAGTTAGCCTGCTAGCCTAGATCAACTAGAGGAAAAATACTGGATTACCACAGATTGCTTAATGGTTTTGCCATTCGTTCACTGTATTTTATCTGCTGAATTTTGATTATGTAGTGTAATGTGACTGGTTTAAATAGGTGAAGGTCTATTTTATGCAGCTACTAATATTAAAGTGTAGAATAACCATTTGGGTTATATTTTACAATGCAAATTTTGTTTATAAATTATTTCATAAACTTAACACATTTTAATGTAAACATCATTCTTTAAAAAGTAGTTATAATTATTTTTTTGCAGGTGGCGCTGCATGCTGAAAAGCTTCCCAACTCCTGAGAAAAACATGACTCAAAATTTTGAGAATTTTCTGTTCTTAGTATATTGTTAGGAACATGAGGAAAGGGTCTGGTACAATCTAACATGGGATGGCCCAGTGGTGCAGTGGGTAGTGTTACCACCTTACAGCTCCAGGGAACCCAATTAGATCCTTAGCTCAGATTACAGTCTGTGTAGAATTTCTGTGCATGTTCTCGCCATGTCCAAGGGCATGAGTTTCCTCTAACCACCCAAAAAAAAACATCAGTAGGTGGACTAGCTACTCCAAATTGCCCCTAGATATGAATTTGTGTGCTCAGTGAGTATGTGCATGGTGTCCTGTGATAGACTGGTGTCCTATCCAGGGTGTATTCCTGCTTTACGCCCAGTGTTCTCAGGACAGGCTACAGATCCACTGCTATCATCACCAGGATAAATCAGTTACTGAAAATGAATGGATAGAGAATCTAATATCATTGTGCCTAATTTCTTACAGGAATTTCTGCTTACCATTATAAGAACAACTGGTTATTAGATATTAATGCAACCTATTAATGTCTATAAGGGCCACAGTGTACTCACTTTCCCCACCACAGATTGCTGCGCATCAGGCTCTTGTAGTCAATGTTCATTAACACTTCATCCACGTTGATATAGCAATCATCATCAGTCTTCAGGAGCAGACTGAAGTCAGCATTCCTCACCGCCCTCAAAAATTCACAAAACATCATTACAAACGTTCCATTTTAAGAGCTACTCATAACTATACACTATAAACCCAAATGTTTGTTGACACCTGATCATCACACCCATATGTGATTTTTGAACACCAAATTCCAGATTTAGTCCCCCTTTTGCTGTTATAATAACCTCAACTCTTCTGGGATGGCTTTCCAATAGATTTTGGAGCATGGCTGTGGGGATTTGCCCTTTCAGCCCCAAAAGCATTAGTGAGGTCTGGCACTGATTTCCAGCGAGGAGGCCTGACACACAGTTGGCATTCCAATTCATTCCACAGGTGTTCTGTGGGATTGAGATCAGGGCTCTCTGTAGTCCATTCAAGTTCTTCCACTCCAACCTTGGCATGTCTTCATGGGCCTCACTTTGTGCACAGGGGCATGGTCATGCTGGAAGATGCTTGGGCTAGGGCCCTTAGTTTCAGTGAAGGGAAATTATAATGCTACACTATAGAAAGACATCCTATGCAATTGTGCGCTTCCAACTTTGTGGCAACAGTTTGGGGTCTGTTATAATACTGTACAGTCTGTTATAATACTTAATACATTATACACTAGAGTATCAACCTACACAAAAGACTTGTATGGTGGATTCTCCACACAAACATTTTACAAATGTGTGTAATTGCTGATATAAATGTTAACATGTATAAAAATTTTCAGTGAGGAGATTTTGGATTGTGGCTTTCCAGTGTCAGCACTTTGTAACAGTTAGAGGTAAAGTTATAAGTTTTCTAAGTCTCAGGACAGAAGGCTTAAAAATAGCATTCACAGGGTTCAATGGATTAAATCAAAAGTCTAAATTTTGTAGAAGTTCAACACAAACTCCAAATCCGCTACCTCTCGCCGGTGGCCTTGGCCAAGGATAAAATAAATAATAAATAAAAAACGAGTTACATCTTAGCACTTCACTTGTAATTCAATTATACTGAAATCATTTCAAATCTAAGGCATTATTCAGGCATGCGCTCACCATTTGTAAAAGTACAGCAGTTTATAAGGCACGGTCCTGTACGTATCCACAACGTCAACAAAAATAATATCCCCATATGTGTGACTCTCCTCCTGCAGGGCTTTTTCTTCCTCTCTCAGCCTGGTCTCGTGAGCCTGCTGTCTGTCTGCACGGCCACGCAGCTGTGCCTTCAATCCCTCCACATCTGAGAGTCAGAGGCAGGGAAGAAATCCAGCATCTGGTTATTCCTATGTTAGTTTGTACAATTACTTTTTTCTTACACACGCACAAAAAAAAAAATGTTCACCCGAATTGGACGTAAATATCCTCAAATTAAAGTTGAAGGTCTGCACTTTGAGCTTATATTCATTATTTAATTTCCTCTCTAAAACCCTGTGGTAATAACTTTACTTTACAATAACTTTGTCAGAGTTAAATAATTATGGGGTCTAATTTGTCTACACTTTTGACTGCTAAATGACTAATGTGACTACAGCTCATACCTATTAACAGCATCACACTTTGCAATTACTAATGTAAGGTGAGCAACTAACCCTAACCCCACTTCAGTATACTTATTAAATTTAAAATTAATTTAGAGTAGCTGTCAAAAAAAAACAGAAGATAATTTCACAAGAACCATTGAGATGCAAGTACCATAAACAGAGAAAATGAATCCTCCAGCTAGTCCAGGAAAACCACGTGCGTTTCTGTGAGGCAGGGTGCCCTCTTCTATCTGCAACACAAACAAGAGTTTTTAATTATCTTTAACAGCCAAGTAAAATTCTTTACAGGTATTTATTAATTAACAGAGACGACTGTAATAATAAACTGATCAGAAGCATTTGAAGATCAATTAGTCACCCAAAGCAACAAATGGACACTCATTGAAGAAATAGAGCTGTGCTTACTGGTCCTAACTTGATCACTCCTCCACCAGTGTTGAGCTGAACTTTGGACACATTGATAGTCATCAAGCCTGCCGGATCCTGGCTCTCCCATAACAGATTACCCTCGAAACCCTGCACACATGTGATACTGTTCGAAACATCAAATGACATTCAGAAATGCAAACTTGGCTATAAATCAATAAGGGAAGATTCCCCATTGAGTCTTATTCCTCTCAAGGTTTCATGATCATATAGTCTCAGGGAGTTTTTCCTTGCCACATCATCTCTGGCTTGCTCTTTAGGGATAAACATATACATTTAAAATTTATATAATGAATTTATATATGAAAACATCCATTGTTAAAAGCATTCTACAAATAAAATTTAATTTAATTGAAAAAGCACCCTTATAATTCTATTATACGGGACTTTGGCATAAATGGGTTTATTTCTCTGTGCAGGGAAATCTGTTGATATTTTACTTTTTTGTCTATAGTAATCACAGATATGCTGCTATCACGATCTCCCCTTTAGACAGTGCTACAGCTTGCAGCGTGCTCGGAAAACCGGAGTGCGTGTACGAGCCAGGTGTGCGAGTGCTCAGCGAGCGCACGCTTTTCGATTGTTGATGACTGTGACTTTGTTTACTGTGGATATATGCGTTTGTTTTGTTTCTGTTCTGTCTCCTACCTGTTTTCTCATTGGTTGTTGGTCTAGGGTGTGTCTACATTGGTTTCAGCTGTCTGTATTTGCCCGTGGTTGTGTTTGTGATTTAGACCCCTCATGTTTCTGTGCAAGTTGCACAGTATTGAATTTCCCTCTCTACTAAGCAGTTGATTCTCGTTTCATGTTATTTACCTTGTTTCTCGTTTCAAGTTAAAGACATGTTGTTTCTTGTTTCACGTTTACGATTCTAGCCTCGCCCATTTCATGCCCGTTTTTATATCGCCTGACCCATTGCCTGTTTTTTGACCATGTCTCTGTATCACGATTGGGATTTGTCTGCCTGCCTCCTTAATAAACATCTTTATCTGCATTTGCATCCGTACTCAACTCCCTCTCGTCACATTCCGTGATAGCTGCAATTGCAATAGATGAAGATTAGGCTGAAAAAAAATGCAGGAGTGTTCCATTAATTAAAAACATCATGAATTTAAGTGTGGAACTTCACACTTGGTCATTACATGGCAGGGCATATTTAATTCAATTTTAGTAAAATTTTATTTATATAGTGCTTTTAACCAAAGCAACTTTACAGAAATATGGATATACATTTGGATCCCAAATAAGGCAACAGTGGCAAGGGAAATCTCCCAGATACCAAATTAGGAAGAAACTTTGAGAAGAACCAAACTCAAAAGGGAACCATTCTCTTCTGGGTGACCCCAGATCATGGGATTATAAATCATTACAGACTGCAGCTGTAGAAGAGTAAAGTAAGTGTTGAAAGGATGCAAACTATGAGCATACTGTAAATTGGAGCCCAGGGATGAGTCTTTATGATTACAGCAGAAGTTCTTAGAAAGAAATCTACAGTATCTAAGTGAGATTATCCATTGAGTTTCTTTAGATACAGTTGCAATCAAAATTATTCAACTACCATTGCAAATCAGGTTTATTGTCAACATTTACAGACTTTCAGCTGTTTGCAATGAACAAATCAAACAAAAGCAATTGAAATAGTTAAACACAACAAATGCTTCAAGTGGTTTCCCCAAATTCAACTGAAAATGCAACTTACAATGATTTCTCCAGTTTCAAAATTATTCAAGCCCCTGAGTTGAATCCCTCACAACAGCACAAATATGCAAAACAGGTGTTGTCTCAAGCACACCTGATGCAACTAATCAAGGGCTTCATTAGTTGCACCAGGTGTGCTTGAGCTGGAACACATGAAATACCTGAACTGGCTAGGGGAAGAATATAGATGAAATACCTGGACGGGGTAACCCTCGAGTAACTGCAAAAGACCTGCAGCATTTGAAGCATTGAAGCATTTGTTGTGTTGAACTATTTCAATTGCTTTTGTTTGATTTGTTCATTGCAAACAGCTGAAATTCAATAAACCCCAATGGGGGTTGAATAATTTTGATTGCAACTGTATAACTGACATTTCACTGTAATGACTAGGAAGAACATAAACCACTGTTAATGCCTTTTTACACTTTTATACTTTCCTATGAACTCCCCCACCTTGGGCAAAACGAACTGTTCCACAGATTTATACCAGATTCCCTCTGCATAGACACCTGGACTCAGGGCAGTAAGATGAGTAGTCACAATAGGCTCCTGTACAGAATGATACACACCCACACACATAAATCTAATAGTTTCAGTGGGAGAATTTATAGAAATAAACTATTATATATATATATAAAAAAAAGTTATATATTTTCCCATGTCTGATTAGTTATTGCTGAATTTGACTGAAGGTCATAAATTGGAATTTCCGACCTCCAAATAGGAAACAAAGAAAATGCCCCCTCAACTAGAAATTCCTTAGCTGTGAGTTCAGCAAGTGATGTCAAATCAAGATGGCTGCTCACAATATGAACAGTAAACAAAGTAATTTCTTAAATTTAAATGAATTATGTTGTATATAATCATATTTGTTTTAGATCAATCAACATACAGACATATGAGCTTGTTAAATCTATAAACCTTGACTAAACAGCTTGCTGGTTTAAGGGAGGTGAATATGCATCAATCATCACATTTAGCTGGCTAGGTTGATGCTAACAGAAGATGAACATAGAGACGTCCAAATCCACTAGCTCAAAAGTATAGAGGTCAAAAATGAAGTAATTCAGACTTCCCACTTTGGAGTATGTCGAATGCTGCATTAATCTGGGCTATTTATAGGTCTATTACTCCAAGAGCTCATCATGGTTCAAGGTCAGAGATATTAAATAGGCAAAGGAATTGAATTTTGGAGTGATGATCGATAAGACTGTTTAAAATGGAGTCAACACATTTATCTGTGTAGTTCATCAGGAGAGTTATAATTCATGTGTAGCACAGCACTGAACACTTCTCGCACAATCCTGAGATATGAGTGAATTAGGAACTGCATAGACGTAATTAGCATAACTAGTATTATAAGGTTATGTATTGAAATTGCAGTATTTATTGCTTCATTCATCTTCACTACTTTATCCTGGTCATTGTCATGGTGGATCTGGAGCCAATTCCGGTAACACTAGGTGCAAGGTGGGAGAATTCACCATGGACGGGACCGCAACACATTAGAGTACATTACTATAACACTACTGTCAGAGCTGCTTTGTACCAATCAGAATTAAGAATTTCTTCACTTGCATCTCAAAACTCTCATCTTATTAACTTAATCTTACCTTTTGGTCCACTGGAAATAACTTTACTGTGACACTTCCCCTGAAATCTTTCTGTGGGCCACTGGGAAACACACCCAGTTGCGTGATCACTACAGGGTGGAGCACCTTAAAATCCAAACATATGGCTGAGACATCAGATGGCACCAAAGCATCAGGCTTACTTAGGATGGTCACATCCTGCATGGCCACTACAAGAATTAAAGTGGATAGAATTTAAAACCTGCTGATGGTTAAGAGTTGTATGTATGGATAAGAAAGAGACAAAATGCAAGCAAACAGACAGAAGACTTTAATCTGCTGCTACACTTACATAACACTTTTATAAATAGCTTTTTTTGTAGAGCAGACAGGCTTAGAGACGAGCTCTAAATGAACCCTGAACTCTTTTAATTAAACCATCAAAATCACTGAGAAACAATATGGCTGTTAAGAGAGAAACAGGACCCTCAGGCCTCTACTTCTCACATCCTCATGGAAAAAAGCTATTTAAAGTAAACAGTACACAAACGCATTAATCCAAATAGATGTTTTTTCCCCCTTAGACAACACTTAAAATGACAGCAATCAAGAAATAATTTGGAGCTACACAGGAACAGATAGAGGCCATGAACATATGCATGTCTGCAATTACAAATGTACTATATAAGGACAGAGAAAAAGAATATACAAAATTCACATAAATATGGCAAGGAAAGAAACATTACTAGAAAACAAAATCCTGGACTTGACCACTGAAGTCATGTCTATCTGACATTTATCCTTTATACCGCAGTGCTGTTGAATGTTTGATTCTGATTGGTCAGAAAGCAACAGATAATTCAGATATCCCTTGATAAGATAGATTTTTTTTGTGTTTAGCTGCTGTAAACAGTGATAACAGGAATGAACTTGTTTTGCAGACATTCCACAATATTAAATGTAACTATAAACAGATAAAAAGTATAATGTCGTTCATTAAAAATTTAATAATTTTGTCATTGACAAACTGCTGTGGTACAAGAGAATTAAGACACTTCAAGACATGCTTTTATAGGAAAATGTACAACAAAGTGTTTAGACAGAAGGGGAGTCTGAAAAGTAAAAGTGTCCAAGTTTAATCCATAATACGTGATGCTCTGTGAGTGCAAGCAGTGCCTTTACAATTTCGGGAGAAAATTCAATAAATAGAGGGGATAATATTGACAGAAACAAAAATCATACATTAAAACACTTTTCCATATACAGTCATGTGAAAAAATAAGTACACCCCATTGAAATTGTTGGCTTTTTGACACATTTGGACAAGCAAACATTTGATCCTCTTGGAAACATTGCTTATAAATAAAGTTGATACACTATCAAATGACACAAAACTGACATTTTGTAATAATGTTCACAATTTAAATTAAGAAAACAACAACAACAAAAAAAAAAACCCAGATCAGATCAGTCACATGGAAAAATTAAGAACATCCCTATATTTATCACACCTTCAAATATATAAAATTAGAATCAGGTGTTCACAATTGGGTGCCGGTGATTAGAACCTTCTTAGGGAGTGCAGGTGGAATCAGTCTTATTTATACCCCTATCATATGTATTGTCTGGTGTTCTCTTTACTATTGAGGTGTCATCATGCCAAGATATCAAAGAGTGCTTGAAGATAATGTGAGGCCATCTGTCTGAAAGATGAACCGAAAGTGGACCTTTCAACATGATAATGATATTAAGAAAACTAGCAAATCCACCAAGGAATGGCTCAAAAAGAAGGAATGGAGGGTTCTGGAATGGCCTAGTCAAAGCCCAGATTTGAATCCCATTTAAATGTTTTGGGGGATTTTGAACAGGCAGTACATGCACGAAAACCCTCAAACATCTTGCAGCTAAAAGAATATTGCATGGAATATTGGTCAAAAATTTCAGCCAGCCTGGTGGACAAGTATGCAAAATGCCAATAAGTTATTTCTACTAGCTTCTGAGGCCAAGGGTGTACTTACTTTTTCCACAGAAGAATATCACGTCTATTGATATTTCAGTTGAATAAATGATTGAAAAAGCTAATTCTCCTTTGTTCAAGTATATCAACTTCATTAATAGGCACTGTTTCAAAGATGATCCAATGTTTGCTTGTCCAAATATGTCAAAAATGCCAACAATTTCCATGAGGTGTACTTATTTATTCACATGACTGTAGATACTCTGCAATACTGGATAGGGCCACATTGCTTTCAAAACAGCCTCAATTCTTCATGGCATGGATTCTACAAGATGTTGGAAAAATACCTATGAGATTCTAATCCATGTTGACCAGCAGCGTAGCGCTAAAAAATAAAAGGTAGCTTATTATTACCCAATCAGTGGTGAAGCTACGTGGCGGCCATGGTGCCACCCCTGTTTTGCAAAGCACTCGGACAACACTGACAGGTTAATTTTTTTCTCACCACACCAAGTCCTATGACACTGACAGTCTGCATTATTAGAATGAACAGCAGCAAGACACCCACACGGCACAAACCTCTTTGTGTAGGAGGCTAGGGGCAGTAAAATTTAATTTCGGTAGCATTAGTCCAGCGATGTCCAGCGTAAGCAACACAAGAGGGTACACTGATCAGGTGAGTAAAAACCATGGGTGTAACCTGGCCTGGTCAAGATTTTTCCTTTATATAAAACAAACTTTCTTTGTCACTATGAAGGTTGAAGGTTTGTCACTATGTAACTGAACGACAGTAAAAGAAGACCTCAGTGTTGTAATTTTCTATCTTCAGTGAATTGAGTGTTGTATTTTATCTTCAGTGAATGGTGGCAAGACCAATCAGACACTGTTTACAGGAAAATATGTGGAAAGACTTGTCTTATTGGCTGACAGGTCTCAATTCTGCCAAACACTAGCTCACACAACAGTTAATGTGAGGGAGAAGATAAACCTATACGGTAATAGCTTTGTTATGCCTCCCCTTGGTTAGCGACACCAAACTAGCCTAGTATCATGTTAGACAGCCAAAAAGTTTAATATTTTATCGACCTGGTAGTCCTGCAAACAGGACTCGAGGCAAGTTTTATGATAAATCCAAATTTTTGTCCAATTTTCACATTTCTAAAAGCAATTAGCTCTCACATGCAAGGAAAAAAATGCATGAAGTAGGTTCAAACCTATTTAGAAGTTTAAAAAAATGATGGGCGAAAAATCTTGGCTCAGCACCGGATGATTAACAGTCCAGCTAACACAACTGGAAAAAAAAGTGTTTTTTACCTAGATTTCACTACCGTTTCATGAAAGTTTGTTCAAGTTGAGATGCTGCGATGTTTCATCAGGAGAAACAACTGTTAGCTTACGATTAATCACATACAGTATCTCACAAAAGTGAGTACATCCCTCACATTTTTGTACATAATTGATTATATCTTTTCATGTGACAACACTGAAGAAATGACACTTTGCTACAATGTAAAGTAGTGACTGTACAGCTTGGGTAACAGTGTAAATTTGCTGTCCCCTCGAAATAACTCACACAGCCATTAATGTCTAAACCGCTGGCAACAAAAGTGAGTACACCCCTAAGTGAAAATGTCCAAATTGGGCCTAATTAGCCATTTTCCCTCCCCGGTGTCATGTGACTTGTTAGTGTTACAAGTTCTCGGGTGTGAATGGGGAGCAGGTGTGTTAAATTTGGTGTCACCGCTCTCACACTCCCTCATACTGGTCACTGGAAGTTCAACATGGCACCTCATGGCAAAGAACTCTGAGGATCTGACAAAAGAATTGTTGCTCTACATAAAGATGGCCTAGGCTATAAGAAGATTGCCAAGACCCTGACACTGAGCTGCAGCACGCTGGCGAAGACCATACAGTGGTTTAACACGACAGGTTCAATTCAGAACAGGCCTCGCCATGGTCGACCAAAGAAGTTGAGTGCACGTGCTCAGTGTCATATCCAGAGGATGTGTTTGGGAAATAGACGTATGAGGGCTGCCAGTATTGCTGCAGAGGTTGAAGGGGTGGGGGGTCAGCCTGTCAGTGCTCAGACCATATGCCACACACTGCATCAAATTGGTCTGCATGGCTGTTGTCCCAGAAGGAAGCCTCTTCTAAAGATGATGCACAAGAAAGCCTGCAAACAGTTTGCTGAAGACAAGCAGACTAAGGACATGGATTACTGGAACCTGGAGCTACAATTCATTGAGGGAACTATGAATGCCAACATGGACTTCGGAATGCCTTTGGAGACTGCCTTGCTAAAGAAGCTGAGGGTGAAGGTGATGGACTGGCCAAGCATATCTCCAGACCTAAACCCTATTGAGCATCTGTGCGGCATCCTCAAACGGAAGGTGGAGGAGCACAAGGTCTCTAACATCCACCAGCTCCATGATGTCGTCATGGAGGAGTGGAAGAGGACTCCAGTGGCAACCTGTGAAGCTCTGGTGAACTACATACCCAAGAAGGTTAAGGCAGTGCTGGAAAATAATGGTGGCCACACAAAATATTGACACTTTGGGCCCAATTTGTACTCACTTTTGTTGCCAGTGGTTTAGACATTAATGGCTGTGTGTTGAGTTATTTTGAGGGGACAGCAAATTTACACTGCTATACAAGCTGCACACTCACTACTTTACATTGTAGCAAAGTGTCATTTCTTCAGTGTTGTCACATGAAAAGATATAATCAAATATTTACAAAAATGTGAGCGGTGTACTCACTTTTGTGAGATACTGTAGCTTAGCTAATGTTAGCTAAAGTGACTGCAACCGCTCACTAGCTAATTTTAAAAAAAAAGTGTTACCACATAAGTTTACATTATGAATGTCACTATTTTTTTTGTAAGTAGCTATTCAATTTCATAATAATAAAAGTGTTTCTTGATAGGCACGTTTGTCTGAACTGTAGAGATCATGAAAAGGGAAGCAGGGGAAGATACATTCATTTTTAAAAAAAGAGGACTAGTGAAAGGAAATTCTCTTATATCATGTACTCTCTTATATTATGAACTGCTATCAAATACCTATGATGAACGTATACATTTAATTACCTCTTTGAATAAGCTGATCACCTGCCATCTTTATTATAGTAGACTTATTTTGTAGTATGACCCTGGGTGCTGTGTGTTTTGTCTAAATCTGTCTGGCCCCTGCACCAGTAGAAACTGTCCACGCACTGCTTCTTATCAATGTGTATAAATACTCTTGGTTTGCATGAATAAACTCAGACGTCCTCCATGAGCATGTATGTTCACTTAGGCTCCCCAGATCTGAAACGCTCTGAGGAAAACCACACTTTCTAGCTCATAGCAGCACAGAACTAAAGGTTAATAGAAGTAAATAATTGTAGAACAGGCTGAAAGGGCTGACGGAGATCTGAAGACATAAATGAGATTTCTGAGACGAACATGACAAAGATGCAGGGGAAATTAATACTACAAACAGGGAAGAAGCAGGGGAAATATCTGCTGCTAACAGAGAGAAGGAGGAAGCAGACATACAGTCAGAGAGGGAGCATGTGGAGAACGCTACAGAGATGGCGCAGATCAGAATCAGAGATGAGCAAAAACACTCATGTAGTCAGTCATGGCCCACCAGGTGTGTAGGCAAGTTGCATCTGCAAACATTTAAAAAAAAAAAAAAAATTTCAATACCAAAATTTGGGTTATTAGCAACTAAATATACAAATAATGTAGAATAAGGATTGTATCAAATTGATATTAAAAAAAAAAGTTTTTATGTTTGCAGACAACTTATGTAATCTACATACCTGGTGGGTGATGACATGAGTGTTTTTGCTCATCTCTGAAAATCCCATAAGATTTTTTTGTTTGCTGACTTTATTAAGCTTTTTGTCACTTTATTCTGAACACTTTATTAATTTTTCTTTCTTTTGTATGGCATTAGAAATGGTAACTTTACGTTTCTTGTGTACATTTGTGATCTATAAATTCTGTAGAATTTGCGGAATTTCTTTCTGTAGAATTGACTGTTGGTAAAGCATGTCACAGTCAGTTTTTTTTTGCCCACCCCAATGAAAATCACTGGGTCTTACCTGGCCACCCCTGAAAAAAAGGTTCTTGCTACGCCCCTGTACCCAGTCAACGCCTGTCCCCAAACAGCGGCCAAAAAATGACAGAAGCCAGTGACTAAGTTTACACGCACATCAATATTCCAATATTAATTAGAACTGAGTTATGTAAACGCCGCAATCCTATTGACCATTTCAGATTAAAACAATTTTCGGACTCTCCAAATTCTAATTCCCACCTCTGGAATGTACTAGTTTTAATTTGAAATTTGTTGCATGTAAACACTTTATTCAGAAAATCCACAGAAATGAGAGATATGTGCGCATATTCAGTCCACAAGGAATTGTGATAACAGATGCCTGCAGATGCCTAGGCTGGGTATTTAGGAATGGCAACTCGGGCATAATTACAACAACCATGTATACAGGAATATTCTGATGCCTGTAAGCATATAAACATCGTATTCAGAATATAGCTGCAACCCAAATATAGACCTTAAACGGAATTTGATGTGCATGTAAAAATATTCACGGTGTTTGTTTGGTCTAACTAGGAATCATTAGCCTGACTAAGACAACACATTACTAATGTCTTAAAAAGCATTTATGATACAATTCGTCATCTTTTTCATTCCTGTCAGTGCTTGAAGTTGGGGAAAAAATAGCTGCCAGTGCTCCCCTTGTTTCCATGTTAGCAATGTTTTAGTACTAGGGCAAGATATGGTTATCTTCCTCATATACTATATGTATTATGATACATCACAATATAGCACAAATCATCATATTCATTTCATATCAAGATTGTTACTGCTACATGCAAATTATTTTACTATTTAAATGTAATAAAAGTGCAAATTTAAATAAATCACATTTGACACCAATTAAGGAAAAGCATAAACCCGTAATTTCAATAGAGATTTTTAATATTTATTTGTAACTTTGCCAACACAGTATCTCTGTGTGAATATTTGACTACTTGTTAAATCAGTTGGGGAAAAGCCCATAAAGCAAATGAGGTAAAAAATACCATAATTTAAATGTAGAGTAAAATTAATGAAGGGCATTACAAAACAGCTGTAAGGGGGAGGTGGACACAGAAAATGCAATGCTTTGCTAAAATGGCCATAAGAGGATTCCACTTTGTGAGCCTACCAAGAGGAGGACTATAAAATGGAAGTGCTTTTTTGTGATCGTTTAGCCTGCATTGTAAAGCTAATACTAAAAGTTGCAATAGATATATAAATAAATTGTGATGCAACACAATATCATAAATGGATGGTGTTTAAAGCAGCACAAGAGAAAGAGTACCACTGAGTACCGAGTAGTACACTTCAAGCCCAATTCAAGCACTTTTATTAATTTTACCTGACTGCTTCAGTCGATGACGGCAGTGATAGTGGTCGTCAGGGGTAGGGAAGGGTGAAATTCAAATAAAAATGTACCAATTACAACAAAGAATTGGGAGTTTCACAAATAAAAGCATGTGATACTGTTAAATGGGAAGCGAACACAAGAGTAGGTTATCATACGGCGTATACGTGTGTATAGACACGAATGCACCACATGATTGCATCACACAATTCCTGTAGATTTTTCAGATGCACTTTCATACTGCAAATCTCCTGTTCTACCACATCCCAAAGGTGCTCTATTGGATTAAGATCCAGTGACTGGGAAGGCCACTGAAGAACACTGAACTGTCATGTTCATGAAACCAGTGTGAGATGGCGTTTGCCTTCTGACATGCTGCATTATCATGCTGGAAGTAGCCCTCAGAAGATGGGTGAATTGTGGCCATGAAGGGTGAGCAACAGTGCTCCAACAGTCTGTGGCATTCAAGCAATGATTGATGGGTAATAACAGGCCCAAAGTGTGCCAAGAAAACATTCCACACACCATTTCACCACCCCTACCAGCCTGTACTGTTGACACAATGCAGGCTGGGTCCATGGATTCATGATGTTGGCACCAAATTCTGACCTTACCACGTGCCTCAGCAGAAATTGAGATTCATCAGACGAGATTGTGTTTTTCCAGTCTTCAACTGTCCAGTTTTGGTGAGCCTGTGTCCACTACACCCTCAGATTTCTGTTCTTGGCTGACAGAAGTGGAACCCGACATGGTCTTCTGCCATAGTAGCCCATACACCTCAAGGTTCGAAGTGTTGTGCATTCTGAGATACTTTTCTGTTCACTACAGTTGTACAGAGGGGTTATCCGGGTTACTGAAGCATTTCTGTCATCTCGGCCCAATCTGGCAATTCTCCGTTGATCTCTCTCATCAACAAGGCACTTCCTCCGCAAAACTGCCACTCATTGGAGGTTTTTTCTTTATTGCACCATTCTGTGTAAACTCAAGAGACTGCTATTTGTGAAAATCCCAGGCGATCAGCAGATATAGAAATACTCAAACTAGCCTATCTGGCACCAACATTCATGTCATGGTCAAAATGAATAAGTTCACTTTTTTTTTGTAATTGTGGACATTACCGGAAGCTGCTGGCATGTATCTGCATGCATTGCAGTGCTGCACACAATTGCCTGATTAGATAATTGCCTGAATGAGCAGGTGTACAGGTGTTCATAATAAAGTTCTCAGTGAGTATATATAGCTAAATTGAGTTACCTGTATTTATTTTCGGATGCTCCAAATATTTTATCTCGAAAAATAGTCAAAAATGGCACTTACCACCACACTTAACCCCACACCCTTACACCTTAAAATCAAAGTCCTGTAGTGCAAAATATTTGCCCAAATTTCAGTTGCCAATAAAATTTGGGGCTCAGCACTCACACACCCCCCCCAGCTCAGCAATTACTCGCTACTCATGTCTACAGTCTACAACCGACTGCTGACACACTGTCATTTTCATGCATGTATGAGAAACAGCCAAAAGGAAATTCATTTTCAAATTCAAATTCATCTACTCTCATGTGCTGCAGGTCCCTGAACCCAGTTAATCATCCATCTATTTGTATGAAGCAAGCACAAAATGTAAGCACAGTATAATGCTTCTATAAGAAATTACTAAATTACTTGGCATGCCGTACACAAACAGTTGTTAGGAACTGCAAAAATAAAAACAAACACAAAGTGCATCACAGTGTAAAACATGTCACTTCCTGTTGCCAGTAGGCGGCGGTATGACTATAACTGAATATTGGCATGTAGATGTCTTCAGACCGGGACTTTTATCAAACTTGTGAAGTCTGGAGCAGATTGGACATTGTATGTTTGAAACTTACATGAAATTTACTTACTGTTTTGTGGCGAAAAATCAAACTTTGTGAGACCACCATGCCCACGCTGTGCAGCAAAAATGCAAAATTGTTGCAATTTAGAATCGTCAAGGCCTTTCAAGGAGACTGACCAGGTCTCTACGGTAACAATTTATTTTAGGAGCAGTTGTGCTCCTAATTACATTCAATTTAGGAGCACGGTTGAAGTTTATTATTTTTTTATTTATTATTTGTTGTTTTTTTTAGAGATGGTAACACTAATGCGCCACAATATAAAGCATAAGTAGGCATGAGAAAACTCGAGCTTGACAATTATGACAGAATTTAGGAACATAGTGTGAGTCATGACAAATTAATTTACCGTCTGATAAACAAAATTTAATATTTTCAGTTAATTTTACAGGCTGTATGCAAAAAACAACAACCGTTAACCTGTTCCACCTTGTAAATAAATACAAAAAACCTGTTGCATGTTCAGTCTTTGAAGTCTGCTCCTCTTAAATATATTTAAAGCTACACTATTAGCCATTTTCCAAATTCTCGAACTGCTCTGCATATATTGTGTATATAGGCCTATCTGAATAATGATAATGGAATCTTTATTGATCAGATATACATATGCACAGTGAAATTCTTTTCTTCACATACCCCAACAGGTCAGGAAGCTGGGGTCAGAGCGCAGGGTCAGCCATGATACAGCGCCCATGGAGCAGAGAGGGTTAAGGGCCTTGCTCAAGGGCCCAACAGTAGCAGCTTGGCAGTGCTGGGGCTTGAACCCCCGACCTTCCGATTAGTAGCCCAGAGCCTTAACCACCACTGCCTCAATAAGCTCATATAGGATGTGACTGGATGAGTTTATTTATCCGCCAGATGCAAAGTGCTTTAGTTTAATGGTGTTCATTACTGATGCGCCGATCAGGATTTTTACAGCCAATAACAATTTGTCATCTTGATTGACCGAAACTGATCCAGATACCAATTTTTATTTGTTTAAGTTTTAATCAGGTCTATCAAACAGTTAAATGTAAACTCATGGTCACTGTTAATTGAATTAAAATAATAGCAAGAGAAATGCTGTTGGTTAATTGATAAATAAACGAGCATAAAATATTTATTTTTAAATATCTTAAACAATAAACAGTCCTAATTAAAAGTAAACCAACACAAGAATGATCCATATTATTAAAAAAGAAGGCTAAGGAAATAGCCTACTAAGCTTAATGTCAAATTGACATTAAATGCAACCCATTGTAATTAAAGATGAATTCATTTATCATTTTGTTAAAATTTTATGACTTTATTATGATCTATTTTTTATATTAAATGATTTATTTATAACCAAGCATGTTTTCTGTCTTAACATTTTTATTAGTTTTTTTGTTTGCTTGTTTATGGGTTTTAGATTGGTTCCTCCACTACAGTGTTGCCATGTCTGCTGATAATATTGCATTTTTTGGGGGATTAAATCAAAACATGAAAACTGAAGTTGACTTTTCTGGTGCTTTCTGGCAACTGTGAGCTTAAATGAAGTGAACGCGCTGTCAATTCGAGTTGGTGAAGAGAGTGAAGGGAGGGTGGCAGTGTATTGTATGTTTGCAGACTGAACAGTTGCTACTCTTGATTATGATTGGTGAGGAATAATTTAATAAACAAGTCTGAATAACACCCACCTTGTAGCGTTAGCATTATTATTAACTTACTCCACCCGACGCTGCTGTGGTTACACGAGCATGTCACAGTCTCATGTTCAGGCGATTTTGCATGATCAATAAAAGATGGCGGTTTGTGAGATCAGCAAGTTGAGAGAAGCAGATGATGTAGAGTGTTACTCTTTCCATCATAATGGCTTCTTTGCAGTATTTGCACACTTGTTCGGATGACTAAGGTGATGAAAAGCAGTGCGAAAGTAGCTAAGCGCGGTGTAGTCAGATGCATTTTGGAGTTGGAGTTTTTATTCCGATTGTATTGTACAGCTTTGAACAGGTCACACTCACAGGTGCGACTATATATCTTTTCACAGTCACACAAAGTACTTTTCAGTCACAAATGCGAGTGAAATGATCGCACTGTAGGGCCCTGCTGACCGAATATGATGTTGATTTGATGAAATCTCTAGGAGGAGTACGTAAAAGTACGAGGCCTGGAAATGGCAAAAACGGAGCAAAATTTGAAAAAAAAAAAAAATCAAAATGGCTGACTTCCTGTTAGATTTAGGATATGGGTTCAAAAGACTTTTTACTAAGCATTGGCATGTGACACACGTGTACCGAATTTTGCACATATAGGTGAAACATAGAGTGAGGCACATTGTTGAAATTTTTCAAGGTAGGTTGCACTATTGAACCATTTTGCTATCTTCAATTTTGGAACCCCAATCAGATGTAAATTTTCACGGGTTCTGACGCATGTGCAAAATTTCAGAGTTTTCGGGTATATTTATGCCCTCAAAATGCGATTAATTTGGAACAAGAAAAAGAAGAAACGGAGCAGATCCATTAGTGCCCCGCACCAGCTGTGCTCGGGTCCTAATAATTAAAGTTGCAAGCTACGATGAACAGGCCCTCGCACTCGGGTGCACGTTGGGGATGCTCTGCCATGGGGACGCCATTCCATTGGTTTTCAAACTTTTTAGCACTTATGTTGTTAGGAGTGTATCACCATGTAAAAAAATAATTACTTCCTGTTGGCATCACAATGTAAAACATGGCATTTCCTATTGCCAGCAGGTGGCGCTATGAATATAACTGAATATTGGCATGTAGCTGCTTTCAGGCCAGGATTCGTATCAAACGTGATGTTTTGGGAAGATTAGGAATTGTATGCTTGAGTTATAACAACTTCCTGTTTAATAGCAGTAATAGCACACTTAGCTAATTTATGTTTAGGCCCTCAAAAATGTGATTCATTTTGGATAATAATAATAATAATAATAATAATAATAATAATAATATGTAGCACTTAACGGGGTGGACCAGAAATGAGGAGGTGGGAGGTAGGCTTGGAACAACTCAAAAAGGGGCTCTTTATTTTTCAGTCTATTGCTTTCACTTTTCAGCAAATATCTCTCTCTCTGCACACACACATACATACATGGCTCTGTGCTGCTTAGCTCTCTCACTCTCTCTCTCTTGTGGCTCTAATCTCTACCCTTTTTATCCTTGCCACAATTTACTGAAACACAGAACACTCGTTAGTGAGCCGCTCCAAGCCGATCAAGCAGTTAAACAATGTGGGGCATTGGATACGTGTCCACACACGGCTTGGGAACCAGAACCACCGGACTAGACAAGTCACTGTGGGACTAATCGATTACCCCCATATCGAGTATGGGCTTGAGCTCCAGCCACAACATATGCCAGAAGACTATTGGAATATGTTTTGTGGACGGATGAGAGCAAAATAGAATTTTTGATCTAAATAATAAGTGTTATGTTTGGAGAAAGGAAAACGCTGCATTCCAGCAAGAGAACATTATCCCATCTATGAAACATGGTGGTGGTAGTATCATGGTTTGGGTCTGTTTTTCTGCATCTGGGCTGGGAAGGTTTACCAGCACTGATGGAACAATGAATTCTGAATTATACCAGAAAATTATAAAGGAAAATGTCAGGACATCTGTATGTGAACTAAATCTTAAGCGAAAGTGGGTCATGCAACAAGGCAACAACTCTAAGCACACAACTAGTTCTATCAAAAATAGTTAAAGAAGAATAAAGTTAATGTTTTGGAATGGCCAAGTCAATGTCCTGACCTTAATCCAATAGAAATGTTGTGGAAGAACCCGAAGCAAGCAGTTCATGTGAGGAAACCCACCAACATCCCAGAGTCAAAGATGTTCTGTACTGAGGATTGGGCTAAAATTCCTCCAAGCAGATGTGCAGGACTGATCAACAGTTACCAAAAATGTTTAGCTGCAGTTATTGTAGCACAAGGGGTCACAGCAGATACTGAAAGCTACTGAAAGGTTCACATACTTTTGCCACTCACAGATATGTAATATTGGATAATTTTCCTCAATAAATAAATGACCAAGTATAATATTTTTGTCCCATTTGTTTAATTCTGTTCTCTTTATCTACTTTTAGGACTTCTGAAAATCTGATGAGGTTTTAAGTCATATTTATGCAGAAATATATACAATTCTAAAGGGTTCACAAACTTTGTCAACACTGTACAGGTCAGGAGCTTCAGTTAATGTTCACATCAAATATCAGAATGGGGAACAAGTGACTTTAACAGTGGCAAGGTTGTTGTTGCCAGATGGGCTGGTTCGAGTATTTCAGATACTGCTGATCTCCTGGGATTTTCACAGACAACAGTGAAAATGAGTGAGTGACAGCTCTTTGCAGGGAAAAACCTGTGTTGATAAGACAGGTCAAAGGAAAATGGCCAGATTGGTTTGAACTGCCAGTAATGATATAGTAACTCAAATAATCACTCTTTACAACCATGGTGAGTAGAAAAGCATCTCAGAATGCACAAAATATCAAACCTCGATGTGGATGGGCTACAATAGCAGACAACAACATTGGGTTCCACTCCTGTCAGCCAAGAACAGGAATCTGAGGCCATCATGGTCACAGGCTCACCCAAACCGGACAGTTGAAGACTAGAAGAAAAAAGAAAAAAAAAAATCACCTGGTCCTTTTCCAGTCTTCAACTGTCAAGTTTTGAGGAGTCTGTGCCCATGATAACCTCAGATTCTTGTTCCTGGCTAACAGGAATGTATCCTAATGTGGTCTTTCTCAAGGTTTGATGTGCTGTGCATTCTGAGATGCTTTTCTTTTCACCACAGTTGAAAAGAGTGCTTATTTGAGTTCCTATTATTAGACTTCCTGTCAGCTCAAACCAGTCATCCGCCTCATCCTCGTTTCTCATCAACAAGGTATCTCATCCTGCAGACCCTCAGCACACGATGTTTTTTGTTATTCCCACCATTTTGTGTAAATTTTTGAGATGGCTGTATGTAAAATGGCCAGATCAGCAGTTTCTGAAATACTGAAACCAGCCCAACTGGCACCAACAACCATGCCACAGTTAGTCACCGAGATCACATTTTTTCTTATTCTGATGTTTGATGTGAACATTAACTTAAGCTCTTGACCTGTATCTGTAAGATTTTATGGATTATGCTGCTGCCACATGATTGGCTGGTTGGATAACTGTATAAATGAGCAGGTGTTCCTATTAAAGTGGACAGTGAGTATAGATAGCACACATGCATGCTGCTTAAAATTCCAGCACCCACAATGTAAAATGTCGTCTCACATTCCTGCAACCTCCCATGCATATAGAGACATTACGAAGAAAAATAAAGCTTGGGAGGAATTAGCAGAGAGCTTTGGTGCAAAACAAATACAACGTTTGGCACATAACCTACATCAAACAACCTATTTTCAGACTTTTTTTTTTCCACTTTATTAAAATATTAGAGTACACTGTAAATACATATCAAACAAAAGTAAATCATGTGCTGTAGGCTATACATTTAGGCTATTGTGAGAAGGGCATTTCTCATCTGAATAAAATAAAGTATACAGTACACACCTACAAGCGACAACAGTATGTGCTCACTCAAAACCCACAAGAGATGAACTACATGCGACAAATCCCTTGGGGGGTGGGGTGACTTCCTTTATGGGGAAAAAGGTCAAATACATCTACTCTAAATCCATTTTTCAGACAACATATGTGCTTCTACATGGTGCTCCATGTCAGTCTGTGGGCTCTCTTATGAAGTGGTGTGCTTTACCTGGATCTGTGAGGTTAAGTTGGATACAGGAATATGGGTCTTCTCGATCTTCTTCAGGTATTGCACAACCATGTTTACCAATGATAAATTTCACCAGCACCCTTTAAGATAATGCAAAGGTCTAAGTTGTGGATAAAGCATTGCTTTAAACCATATTATAACTAATCATGTTACAAACTGAATGTATGGATGTATTAACACACAAAGATTTAATAGTATTAATACCTGCAAGTATTAATAATGCATAGGACTTGACATGATGCTTACACAAATACTTTAACACATTATATCTACAATACATTATACACTACACCTAAATCTAAATTATCTATGCAAGAAATTACAAATCACTGTTTTATAATATGATGGTTCTCATAGTAGTTAATCAAATCTCTGTTCATCCACAGAAGCAGAACAGAAAAACATGTTCTACTAGAACTATACAAGCACAGACCAGATATTGACCACCACACAGAAGTTGATTTACTTTTCAACAAACATTGCTACCTGTAAATATGTTTTGATGTTTTATGGGCATGTCATAAGTCTGAGAGGGACAGTTAGTCCAATTAATACCCAGCAATGGACAAAAAAAAAAAAAAAAAAAAAAAAAAAAAAAAAAAAAAAAAAAAAAAAAGAGACATACACACCGATTCTGGAAGTCAGGGTGGTCTTTGACGTACCCCATCCATGTGCCTCTTATGGCCTCCCTCAGATCATGGTGGTGCCTGGCAGATAAAACTCCAACCACAACTTCATACACCGGCCTCCTGCTGCCTGTCATATATTAATAGTAAATTATGTTCTTACTCCTAATTTACCACAGTGAAATCAGTGCTGCAGCATTCCCAACTTTAAAATGCTTTTAATTGCAAATGCAGCTGCAATTAACAACAACAACAACAACAACAATAATAACAATGAATAAATAAACAAATAGGCTAAACAATCTTTAAAATGTAGCATTTTGAGTAGTTTTTGGAGTTTGTATGCCAACCCATTTCCTTTACCACTGTGATTTGCCAACAATTACAAATTCTGATTTATTAATGAAGGACATCATGCTTTTTAACTGTTCATTGTGATGTATACATTTTTATGAATGAATTTTCAAATCTGATTGGTCAGAAGGTCTTCCTTACTTTTGTAGAACCCCAGCAAACAGCAGATGTCCCTATTTGGGCATTTTTGAGCAATGTTAGCTATAGCTATATTCCCAGGACATTATAAACATTGACAACAGGTCCTAGATAAAATAATTTAGTCCTAGAGGATTGTTTGCAACAATACACTCCCTGTCTGGCCCTGTATGAAACGTTATTTATGTTCTCTTTACAGAATCTTTGAGCAACGTCCCTATATGGTCCAATATGAAACATTAGTTGTGTTCTTTTTAGTGAATGCTCAAGAATATCTGGATTTGGTCCCCTACCTGATGGTCATTTAGCACTAGATATAAACAACAGTCAAATGCTGATTCCAAATATACCTCACTGATTTAGATGATATTCCTGAATATGCAATTAGTTAGTAGGATGCTCCCAGAGCATACACATCCCCGCTGATGCGGATTTAATATGTGACTCAACATGTGACAACATTTAGACCATAAATCATGGCTTGAATAACTAATCCATATTAAAACAGCCTCTATACAGTATGGTGATATAATTTTAATTGTGGTAGAACATTGAATAGTCCTTATAGTTATTAACAGCCACACATACATACACACACATATGCACATTATCAATTGAAAAAACTGTGTTGCAATCTTATGCTAAAGCTCTCATTTCTTCTGATGCAAGCATCATAAAAGGGGACTTGGCACCTACACACAACAGACTCCCAGAAATACTGGGCATGATATTCAATGATGGATGACTGATAATGCCCAGAAGAATTTCAGTGTTACAAGTAAGTTAGAATTTAATGTGTGTAATTATACATGTATGTATTCTTTAAATATATTTTCTAATGTGAAGAAAACATATGCACATAGCAATAATAAGCAAAGAAATGTTGCAAAGTAGTTACCACTAACATGTGGGTATTTGGTACATCTCAAAACTCTGATTCTGCACCAGTTGATTTGTGTGTTGCTAATCATTTCATATAACCTTTAACAAATATCTATATTCAGTTTACTGAATTTACTCTAAACGGAGGTAGAAATAAACTACCTAATAAATAAACACTACAAATATAAGGAGAGGTTCTTCTTAAGGTGGCCGCTACCAAATTAAAGTACAGTATGCACACATTTACATTTGTCATTCAAAGGCACAAGGCTGAGTTTCTAAGTCAAATTACAGTTGTAGACTACTGCAGTCTCAGGTATTCACTGAAGATCTGTGTTTAGCCCATTCACAATCCATGACATGTCGTCCTCCAGCCTTTTATCAGTGTCAATATCTGACCTATGATTGCAATTGCATTTATGTTACTGGTTTTATACATTTCTTTCAGCTCTGTGATGACAAAGTGTTAAAAAAAAAAAAAAAAAAAAAACCACCCTAGAGATGCTGCAGCACCTACTATATTTGCACCAGTGTATAAGATTAGACCAGTCAGTCATTTCTTATAGTCGATGTATTTGATGCAGGAGAAATGGGTAAGCGTGAATACCTGAGCAACTTTGACAAGGGCCAAATTGTTATGACCAAACGGCTGGGTCGGAGCATCTCTGAAACTTAAGTCTTGTGGGGTGCTCCCGATTACCAGTGGCGAGTACCGACAGTGGTCCAAGGAGGGACACACCGCCAACAGGCTCATTGATGAACGAAGGCA
The DNA here is from genome assembly GCF_023375685.1 of Ictalurus furcatus. Lineage (NCBI taxonomy): Eukaryota > Metazoa > Chordata > Actinopteri > Siluriformes > Ictaluridae > Ictalurus > Ictalurus furcatus. The sequence goes on along the minus strand of NC_071257.1, from coordinate 9,685,558 downwards.
ATGAAGACTATCCAATCAGGTCTAAACCAACAGAAGGGCTAATGTGGCACAGAAGTGTGAGAGAAGTCACAGAAAATTTTAATGATAGTTATGGATGTCACAACACAGTGTATGGGGCTGTGTAGCAACAGACCAGTCAGAGTGCCCATGCTAAGCCTTGTCAACTGTCAAAAGCACTTGCAATGAGCAGGCAAGTGTTGAAACGGGAAGGTGGTCATTTGGTCAGATAAATCCTGTTTTCTTTTACATCACTTGGATGGCGGAGTAGGTCTGCAACATTCAACTGGGAAGGTAATGGACCCAGAATGCACTGTGGGAAGAAGACAATATGGAGGAGGGAGTGTGATGCTTGGGAAATGTTCTGCTTGGACATTCTGGGTCCAGGAATTCACATGGATGTCAATTTCACACATGCCACATACCTAAACATCGTTATGGACCAGGTACACCCTTTCATGACAATGGTATTCCTCAATGATAGTGGCCTCTTTCAGCAGGATAATGCACTCAGATACACAGCACACACTGCTCAGGAATTGTTTGAGGAACATTATGAGGAGTTCAAAGTGTTGTCCTGGCCTTCAAATTCCCACGGATCTCAATCTGATTGAGCATTTGTGGAATGTGCTGTAACAAGTCCGATCCACAGAGGCTCCACCTCACAATTTACAGGACTGCTGCTAATGTCTTGGTGCCAAATACCATAGGGCAACTTCAGAGGTCTTGTGGAGCCTTTGTGGTTCAGAGCCATTTTGGCAGCATGCAGCAGAACAGCAGCACATTAGGCAGGTGGTCTTAATGTTTTGGCTCATCAGTGTACGCTACGTCTTAAAACTTGTATAACATATTCAATACTTTTTTTTCACTGAAAACAGAACTTTAAGAAACAAGCATAAAGTTGCAGAAGTACGAAGAGATAAGTCACCTCACAACAGAATAACTAATTACAAATAATGGAGTACATAATATTATAGAAATATATAATATTTTATATATAATTGTTATATTGTTCTAATCGTTTGGGAATATATATATTTTTTACAACAACTCAGAAATGTCAGTATTGTTCTTGAGAAACTTTACATTTTCTGTCTGATGACATCACCCAGCACCCTATCAGTATCCAAACTGCACCTTTTTTCATTTTATCAAGATATTAAGTGATATATTTTAACTGCATATTAAGAAATATACAATTCAAGTAACTTCCAGTTATATAAATGTTAATAGTAATCAATAACCATAATAAAATGTTGTTAGAATGTCATTTGCCAAAAGCTACTAAACCTGCTGTAACAGCAGGTTTTGCCAAGCAAGGCAAAAATCATTCAATAGCAGAAAACTACAGACCTATAGCCCTCATAATCAACTTTATGCAAGTGATGGAAAAATAATGTCAGGTGATTATATTAGGTCTTAAACAACAGAAACTGAAAAGCTGCACTTGCATAACCTTCCTTCATGGGCCTCTGTAGAATAGGAAGGTTATTATTATATCTAACTTTTTTTTTTATAAAAAAGCTTGACAGCTTATGATTTTCATTGTTGTACTTCGCATCCCAGGCAGGCAGCAACATGTGGCCCACCACAGACACAAGCATGCACCATCTTTTTCACACACATGTTAATATTTCCCAATGCTTTCTTAACTTTTAAAGCAGCTTAAAACTGTTAGGTTATTAACTATGAATAATTATCCAGCCATCCATTTTCTGTACCGCTTATCCCACACAGGATCACAGGGAGCTAGGAGCCTATCCCAGGGGACTCAAGGCACGAAGCGGGGGACACCCTGGAGGGGGTCTCAACCCATCGAAAAGCACAATCATAAAATATAGTAATAATAATAATAATAATAATAATAATAATAATATTCTATTATTCTACTGACAAGCTGCTAGGCTTATGTTCCATACCTGATTCTGGCCTGATCATCCAAATCTGATCCAAATCTTTATCTTTATAATGTCTGTTCACTATATATGTGGCTTTATATGTTTACATTGCACATGGTTTATAAACACCTTTTAGGTGTTCAAACACACATAGAGCTGTATTTTGACATCACAAATGAATAAGACTTTTCTAATGATTGGGCCAGTGACAAGCTCTTGAGTGACACTTACAGGCCATAAAATGTACATTGTAATGTCTCAAAAACAAAGGCCTATAGTTCAAAAGAAACAAGATGTTTCAACACACAATCAAAAGATGATTGTAAAAACTAGAGGTTAAAAAGACATGGTGATAAATGAGCAAATGGCTTCATTAGTTATAAGGGGATTTGATATTGTGAAAATGAAGGCATGTGCTGGTGCTGAATTTTTTAATTCAAATGTTATTTTCTTTTGGTGGTTGTTCTGCCGGAAAGCAGAAAATCTTTGCAGAAGTATATATTATTTAGTTGGTACAGGCATACTGGGTAGAATTTAGATGAATTTGCCAATGCAACTGTATACACAGCAGGTCATATTTTATGTAAAATTTTATAACGTTGGCTATACACAATTTTCGTTACATAGAATCAATTTATTGCAAAAGTAGTGGTAGCAAAGATAGCTAGCTAGCGAATTCATTCCTAGCTAAATAAATATTGTGACCTTGCTACCTAATATTTGTGGATAATGTATCAAGTGAAAATATTTTTTAAAATAATGCTTAAATCGATCTGCTATCTGGCTAGCAAACTTTGTTGCTGTAAGTCACCTTATTATAACGGAGCTGGCTAATAGCTAACCAAATCATACAGGGAGGTGAGAGAATATGTGCTCTCACCATAGAGGCTCTCACCCAACACTGGCTCTAGGAGAGAAAAAAAATCCCTTGGAGCTCCCTGAAATTTGGCAAACGATTCTAAAGTTATGGTCATTTTTGTTAAAAAAAATAAATAAAAAAATAATAATAATTACTTAATCACTGTAGCACCACCGTATGGCCGTTTAGGGAAAGACTTTGCACCAGTGTAGACTTTAGGAGTACAACCCTCAGTCTCTTGGCCTTACGGTCTGATCTGCACAGTCAGTTTTAGGGTATAATAATAATGATAATAATAATAGAGCTGCAAGGGTTAGCAATTAAGGGGCCAAGCACTAAAGAGGCTAGACGAGGAGCTAAACAAGCATGGCAGGGAGCATAATGACCAACTGTAAAAAAGAGCAATCTTAGACATTTGTATAGGATTTTAGGCAAAATGGCTGAACATTCATAAATACAATCAATTATTATATGATTTAATTGCTTATCATACTTGACCAATAAGTGGCGATGTGACCAAATCGATGTGATGTGGTCAGTGTGGGGTCAGCCTCTGAATAGTTTTGGCAACATGCCATCAAAGTTGTTGATTTGTTAAACAATAACAGTTTAGTATATGAACACAAAATCCATAACTTTTTGTCTGCATGGCCTGAAGATGATCTGAATCGAATTTGGTGAAAATCCAAATTCAAGTTCAATTGAACATGGCATAATTGGTATCATTGTTCTCGGCATGACTCACGGAATCTATCAAGTCCAGTGTCTTCACAATTGGTAAAAGTAATCAAAAGATATTAGCATTTTTTGAAATGGCATTATTTTTGACCACAAGGTGGCACTGTTTCAAAAATTTAAAATTTCATGGAAATCAGACAAACGGTCTACAATATTTAGAAAAAGTAGGTTATTAAAGTAAATCAAAATAGCAGACCAAATATCCATGTTCTCAGCATGAAATAACAAATGTAATAAGACCAGTTTAATTACAATTGGCATAATGAATCCAAAGCAATTAGCATTTTTAAAAATATTATAACTTTTGACCAGATGGTGGCACTGCCCGAAACTTTTCCAGGGCTTCAGGGCATGGTGCCAAAGACAGGTACCAAGTTTCGTTCAATATGCCAAGGCGTTCGTAAAATATAGCATTTTACTACAAAATTCAGAATGGTCGACGCCCAAAATAGCCAACATGGGAAAATTGAGTATTGTTAGACTCGAAATGCTTCACTGAAACTAAAGAGTTCAGTTTTGTGATTTTTGGCCAAACCATTCAGAGGTTATAAACAAAAATGACCATTTTTCATATTTAGGGATGTCACAAGAACCAGTACCAAGTCGGTACCAACATTCTTAAAACGTGACGGTACTTGTTTTTCTGCATTTCCGTTAGTACCGACTGTAACAAAAGTACTGAGGTTGGGATTCTTCCGGACCTGATGGGGGCAGCAAATAAAATAAAAAGTGTTTTAGTCGGTCCACAAGTGGTGAAGATGAAGAAGAAGAACGCCTACAAGCGCACGGGAACAAGTACAAAAGATTAGCTTAGCTTAACCAGTTTAGCTCCGCCCCGACTTGTTGAGAGGAAAAGAGAGGAAAGCTAGTATCGGTTTCCAGTGTGCGGTTTCCGGTGTTTCCGATGCTATCATTCATTTCAAACAAAGTGAGGAAACACCTGGAGTTTGGCGAAGCAACTGAAAGACGGTCCTATATTATGTTTGTTTGAGGCAGCTGGCATTGTGGCCGTGAAACCAGCTAACGTTATGCACCATGTAATGTTAGCGATAGCCAGTTATGTGTTAACGACGTGAACGCATTGCGACGTTATAAACTACCTCCTAATGGGCCACCATGCATCACCATTCAGCCCGTGTCCTGTCAGCAACATGTAGCCTAATGTCACTAATAATTATTCACATGTTCATGGTTTTAATAAATCTTTTTGGTCTGCCACCATATCAGTGAATTTAAACTAATGCATTCAGAGTATAAGGTGGGTGTGTGCATGCGTGTGTGTGTGCGCGCGTTTAGGAGTGCACGACAGTGTTTGATAACTAAAATACCCCCCGCTCTCTCTCTCTCTCTCTCTCTCTCTTTGCCAGTATCAGCCAGAGGAGGATGTCCTCCAGGAGAGTTATTTCATTTTATTTTTATACCACACCGTGGTATCAACTTTGGTATCGAGTATCGTGTACTTTTGGTGGTATCGGTACCGACTACTAGATTTTTGGTATCGTGACATCCCTATTCATATTTCCTGACCACTAGGTGGCACTGTGCCAAAAACAGTGCATCTAGGCTCAAGTGATGACATGTACCAAGAATTGTCTCAATACGCTAAAGAATTGCAGAGATATAGCCTTGCGTCCAATTTGGCGTGCTCTTCATCGAATTCGTTCACAGGTTTTTTGTGAATGGTTGGGTTTATCAAAAGGCTTTTAATAACTTTTTGCCAGCGTGGTCTGAAGATGATCTGAGCCAATTTTGGTGAAAATTCGAAGAACCTGTTCAAAAGTTATTAACATAAACGTGTGCAATTTTGGACAGTTGGTGGCGCTAGAAGGATTGAGTTAGAGACTCCAAAATTGCTGTGGTTAATGTTCAGACTCTCCTCAATCAATGTGCCAAATTTCACAACTTTATGGTTCTATGGGCTGCTATAGACTTCCAGAGCAGAATATTATTAGTGGTGCTTGAAAAGCACTACTATTGTTCTTGTGCATACTTATTATTATAATTATTATTAGTGGTGCTTGAAAAGCACTACTATTGTTCTCTTGCATACTTATTATTATAATTACTATTCTTCTTCCACTTTTTTTTCGGCACGTAACTAGTCCCGCACCGTTTGTCGGCCAGCTCTCAAAAGTATTAGCGCCCTTGACAGTCGGCTCTAAAAAGTATTGGTGCACTACACGGCCAGCTCCAACAATGCTGGCGCCCTATCTGTCCGGCTCTCGAAAGTATTGGCGATCAAGCCAATTATCGGCACCGTGAGCAGCAAAAGATGCTTTGTGACATGTTTTTTTTTTTTTTTTAAAGAGTCCGATGAGATGTATGAGACCCATTTCTTTCAAAAATAACTAAAAATAACAGACAGGAAGTTTGATTGACCATGATGTAATTGGTATCATTGTTCTCGGCATGAACCACAGAATCTATTACGATCAGTCTCATGACAGTAGGCAAAAGGAGTCAATAGCTATATAAATAGCGTTATCATTTTTGACCACAGGCTGGCCCTGTCCCAAAACATTGAGTCCCTTAATAGTAAGGTGCCTACCGAGTTTCGTAATGATGTGCCAAGGCGTCCGTAAAATACAGCATTTTATGTCAAATTCAAAATGGCTGACATTTTGAATTTAGGAATTTTTCATATCGTTGGACTACCCCACTAAATCTAATGAGACCAATTTGATGATTTTATGACAAATTTCTCAGAAGTTATAACCAGAAATGTGCTTTTTTCATATCTTGTGAACACTAGGTGGCCCTGATCCAAAACTGTGCAGGTACCCTCAAGTCAGGATGGCTATACATATACTAAGTTTGGTCTGAATATGCTAAAGCATTATGGAGATTTAGCCTCACATCCATTTTGGCATGCACGGCATCGAATTCATTTGTGCAATATTCACGAACAGTTTGACTAATCAACTTAAATTTCACAACTTTCTGGCGGCACTGTCTGAGTCCACAAAACAATTTGGACTCACAGCCAACATGGCAGATCATATGCACTCTATTGTCTTCACTCCCATTTGTAGTCACTGTGCCAAGTCACTCCAAATTTGCATAAAGTTAAACTTTTGCTGTTGGTCATGTTGCCAAAAGTTGAACGGTTTCCAGTTACTTTGTAGCTGCAAGTTGCTGTATGTGTGAACGTACCTTTAGTAAGTCAATATAACGAGATACTAAGTCCATACATCGACTTAGTAACTCCAAATAATAACAATGGCTGCATCCGAAATCGCGTACTGTCACAGTATGTACTGCGTTTGATGCAGTACCTACTGCACAACGATTGAAACAGTACATACTAATTAGTATGTGTGTGTAGTATGAATACAACCCCAGACATACTACGCCTGATATATTGGCATTGTCATGTGGCCTTCGACGTCATCATAAACACAAAAATCTTAAAAGGGATCACCAAATTAAAGCAACCGCCCTAACGCCAAAATGCATATCAGGAATTAGCAATTTAATGTGAGCAGTGTTAAAAGGCTGAGGCAAATTCCTTGCCGTCAGCTTGGCCGGCTAAGGCATGATGGAGATCACAAAAAGTATTTCGCGCCTACTATTTCTTGCCTACTGAGAATTCAGACATAATACCCCTCTGGGTACTACATACTGCTTTTCTCCTACTGTGTAGTAGGGTAGGATGCGACTTCGGACACAGCCATAGCAATTGCAAAAACATCACACCTTGCGGTTCAGGGCTTCCGTACACATGGTGCTATACTGCCTCCACTATTTATGTTGGTATTGCACCACGCAGACGTGTCAAGTTAATTTCTGAAGACGTGCATGAGCGACCGGGTGCGCGTAGTTAACAGCAAGTGAAAACTAGCCTTTAATCAGCCTTTAGAATGGTTCCTCAATCGTTCCTTGGATGCTTAAAGGACACTTCCTAAAGGAAGCTTGGACACGTTTCTGAAAGTGAAACTTTCTGTTGTAGAACTATTCAGACTGCCTCGTATTGATAATAGTATACGCACCTTGCCATGCTACAGTGTCAAACGTACATTCACGCCAGCTTCTGTACAGAGTTTTATCAATAACCTCCCAGAGATATCAACTATGATTGGATCACTGTCTGATCCCAAAGAACTTGATCAGGAGACTGCATTCTTCGAGTTGACCTTCTGCTACATGCTAGATAAGGTAGCTCCCCTTAAAAGAAATATAACTAGAGAGAAAAAGCTAGCACCCTGGTATAACGATCACACATGCACCTTAAAACACGCTACTTGACAATTAGAAAGTAAATTGCATCAAACCAAAATTGGTAGTATTTCAAACAGCATGGAAGGAAAGCCTCCTGAAATATAGAAAATATCTTAGTGCTGCTAGATCAATGTATTTTTCCCACCCTATTTGAGACTGAACTAATTTCATTAATTTATCCATCAAAACCATCAACCTGTATACTAGATCCCTTACCTACATGTTTCTTTAAACAGATTTTTCCAGAAGTATTCAAACCCCTTCTAAAAATAATCAAATCTTCCATTAGCACTGGCTATGTACTTAAATAATTTAAACTAGCAGTTATCAATTGATTAAAAAACTGATTAAAAAACCTTGATCTGTCAATTGTCCTACTATAGGCCAATATCAAATCTCCCCTTTATCTCCAAGATCTTAGAAAAGGTTGTAGCACAGCAGCTACAAATACAATGTCACTTGCACTGTGGGGAAGAAACCGTTAAATCAAAAAAAGGATCACCAACTGTGCATAAACGTCATCGCCTAGATTACTACTATGAAGGGCAGAAAATATGTTGTGACACTTTTATGCATGCTGTGTTCACAGATCGCATAGCTGCATTGGTCCAGCATTATTTGCAGAATGATGTGACCCCTAGGATGCATGGAAATAAGGGCAAATTGTGTAAGCATGCCTTGGATGTAAATGACATTGAGAGAGTTGTGACGTTTATCCACAATAATGCCAGAATACAAAAGGGACCTAAAGCTACTGCCCTCTTCTATCAGCAAAGTTGCCATCCACAAACTGTATAGTGATTCTTGTGAGGCCAGTGGTCATCGAGCCGTGAGTGAACGCACATTTAATTGTCTCTGGCAGCAGTATGTGCCAAATGTGTTGCCAATGAAACCGATGTCAGAACTACGCTGGACCTGCCAAAAGAACAGTGCTTTATTGGTAAAGGCCTCAAAGAAAGACATGGGGGAGAAAACAAGAGCGCTAGCAAAAGCAGGGGAACATCTGTGGCAGGCCACAACAGAACGTTCATTCTACAACAGCAAGGTCCAGGAGTGCCACAGAGTTTTAGCTGAGAATGGTGTCTCCAAGCTGCTGGAGCCTGGGAACCAAATTCATCAAAAGATTTTGATTACTAACATTCTTCAAAATATCTTCTTTTATGTTCATTAGAAGAAATAAACTTATACAGATTCGGAACAACTTGAGGGTGAGTAAATGATGACAAAATTTTCATTTTTGGGTGCTGTCATGTAAAGCAGAGACTCTGAACTATATTTCCCAGCAGCCACTGCACCACAGTTACATGACCACCGGCACCTGAATCACGTTCTTGTTAATGTGGCTAATGTGTATATAGCCACAGTTTGCACTGCACTCTGTCTTTGTTGCTGTGTTTAAGTCTCTGGTTTATGTTTACTTTTTGCCATAGTGTTTTGCTTCAAGGTCATAGTGTCTTTTTGTGTTTTGTTCTTCATTAAACTTTAGTAATTCTGCACTTACATCCGTCTCCACCTTGAATTTGAACTTTTTTTTCCTCTTTAACTGCATATTTGCTCCAAATGTTACACAGTAGCCCAGTAAGAGAATAAGATTTTTTTTACTGAAATTTTATATCTTATATATAAATTAATTATTAGACATTTTCTACTGATTTCATTTTACTAATAAAGTTATACAAATCATTCCACTGAATTGACTTGGTAATTGTTGCTACAATCAAGCTATTGTGGTACCCCCATTTGTTTAAATGTTTTTATGCTTCATAATAAATAGGCCTGTTTTAAAAAACTTTAAGAATCCCATAAATGTGTCATATACAGTGTTGGTAAGTTACTCAAAAAGTAATCCACTAGAGATTACTAATTACCATTTTATAATTGTAATCTGATTACTGCATGTAAAAAGTACTCAGATTACTAATTACTTTATTTTCAAGTTACTTTCAAAACCTATCAAACCTACAAAAATACACTACAAGTATAACAAAGTTCTTTCAGTAATTTAGAAATTTCAGTAATGGCGCGTATCAATGTAGGACATGATCAGGAAAAAGTTGGATTTATCATAAAGCTTGTCTCGGGTATTGTCACTGTAGCACTACTAGACCGATTAAATATAAAAGTTTTCTAAATAGACTAGTTTGGTGTCACTAACCTAGGGGAGGCACAACTAAGCTAAGGATTTAGCTGCTAAAGTGCCATGCAAAGTACATATTTCCTAATGCTCTGCTCATATCATGTTCAGACAAACTGGAACTCAGACATTTACACACCTTGTGTTCCTTGATGTTTCAGCATCAAGGATATTAGTGTTTCAGTTATAACCCATTAACTGGTTTACAAAAAATTAAATAATAATAATAAAAAAAAATCGGCATCTATCCATTTTACCCCTCACACTGACTTTGTGAGCTAGCATTTGGCAGAATTTAGAGCTGTCAGCCAGTAAGTCATGAGTATTTCCACGTATTTTCCTGTAAACCCTGTCTGATTGCTCTCGCCTCCGTTCACTGAAGAAATAAAATTACAGGCGGTCTTCTTTTACTGATGTTCAGTTACGTAGTGACAAACTGCTCCAAGTGGATAATTATTTGAGGCTAAAGAAAAAATCTTTGGGGCAAAACTTGATTTTTTTAAAAATAAATTTATAACGCAAGTAAGAATTTTAACATCTGTAACTAATCAAATTACATAAATGTAAAATGTAATGCATTACATTACTGCTTTATCAGAAAAAGTAATTAGATTACAGTAACACATTACTTTGTAACGCATTACTTCCAACTCTGGTCACATCACTGAAAATGGGAGAATCTCAGCTTCAATGTGGTATATGGCACATAGTCAGGATAATTATGGTTCAAATGTGTTGCAGTTTTAAAAATATGCTTGTTTTTACATTGGAATTTCTCAAAAACATGATTTTCTGAGCCTGAAATTCAGCAAATCTTTGACATATACTTACTCAGTCAATATGAAAGATATCAAGGTTATATTTTCACAGAATGTTCTTTGTTATAGAGGATGATTTTATGTAGAAAACAGTGAATCACAAAAAAATTACTTTAGCTGGGTTTTCACAGATCACATATGCTACTCTGGGTCAGATTATTTGTAAACATGGAATTACCTTCCACTGTTAGGCTGACACACAGTTGTATGTTTCAGCAAAGTCAGATGACAGACAACAGCTTAATAAAGTTGAGGAATGGGTGATTATTGACCCCAGTCTTTCATTTGACACCCATTTAGATAATATTACTAGGATAGCCTTCTTTCACCTCAGAAATCTTGCTAAGGTAAGAAATATAATGTCACTACATGGTGCAGAAAAATTAGTTCATGCTTTCATCACCTCTAAGTTCGATTATTTTAATGCCTTACTGTCTGGATGTTCCACTAGGTGCATAAACAACCTCCAGTTAGTCCAGAATGCAGCTGCAAGAGTCCTCACTAGAACCAGAAAGTATGACCACATCACCCTCTTATCCACACTGCAATGGCTCCCAATAAAATTTCGCACTGATTATAAAATACTACTATTGACCTATTAAGCACTGAATGGTCTCACGCCACAGGAACTGTGTGAACTTTTGGTCTTTTATGATCCGCCACACCTGCTTTGATCAAAAAGTGCAGGCTATTTGTTGGTACCTCGAATAGTGAAGGCAACAGCAGGGGGAAGAGCTTTCTCTTATAAAGCCCCACAGTTATGGAACAGCCTTCCAATTAGTGTTCGGGACTCAGACACAGTATCTGTGTTTAAGTCCAGGCTGAAAATATTTAAGTAAAGCTTTTTGTGAATAGTTTTTTTCTTGGGTAAAGGAGCAGATCTAGAGGGCTTACAGGCATAGTGTTGTGGTGAACTGAGATGTTTGGATGCTGTGCCCACCCCCCCACTTCCACGTAAGGCTGCAAAATTAATCGAATACTAATTTCAATTATAATTTTGACTGCCCACGATTGCATGAACATGATCGACTGCGATATTGACGTTTAAAGTTCATCCTCCGCTCATAGAAAACTCTGTACATATCAAATCAAGCATTTCCTAAACTCACAGCCAGTAACCATAGAGTGGCACAGGGACGACATTTTGTAATGCCAAAACCAGGAAAGAGTTAGCATTTTCTCCCTTCGGTTCAGTCTTCCCAAATCAATTGGTTTTTTGAATAGTATTTTGGTTAAAAGCCTGAAATAAGGTCTGTGGTGAACACAAGCTCACATTATTTTCACGTTTTATTCTACGGCATAAAATATGCCAGTAAAACCCCACTCATGATTTTTTAAAAAGCTTTTATGTGTATTGAGAAAGGCGGTTACTAACAGTCACGTAACGAGGGTTTCTGAAGGATGCAAGTGCAGATAAGAGCTTTATTGAAGAGAATCAGACAAATCCAAAACATGAGACAGTAGCGTGGTCGAAAACAGACAAAAGGTCAGGCGATCGGACACAGGCATAAACAAGAATCCAACAACGAGGTCGAGAATAAGATCAAATCTATGAACAAAGGCTTGGTACACTGAAAACTCACGCAATACTTTGCGTCGAACAAAGAGACACGTGAACACAACATAGCTCAGACCAATGAGGACACATAAGGGAACAACCAATGACAATACAGGGGCGGAGACAGGACAGAAATCATAAATGCACATGTAGAAAGTCACTAAAAAACCCGGAAGCGCACTGCGTGCTCCAGTGCTTGCGCGAGGGTCAATCGTGACACTAACATGTTGCTAAATGGGACTACAGACATTGTCGGGGACATTAAATGTCATCACACCGAACAGGAAAAAACTTTGCAGATAAACTGGTTCAGGTATTCTGTGCACAATTCCCAAAAAAATAAATGTAGATGAAAATTCATCCACAGAGTAAATCCGTATTATGGAAAATGTTTTTAAATCAAGTTTGGAAAAGTTGTCGGAAGCTTGGTGATGGTGATGTTTAAGTCGAGCGACCGTGGTGTTTATAGCATACGGTTACCTGTTTATTTGTGGCAATTGTATTTAGGCTTATTTTTTTTTTGTAATAATCCAAAAGCCTATGGGAAAATCCTATTGGGATTTTGTCGAGGGAACTAGTGTGATGCTAACTTCCGGGTTCCGGTACAAAATGACGTCGTCCCTGTACCACTCTATTGGGTGATTAGGCTGTGTCGCTCCTCCTGTAAACACTGTTATTGCCTTTTCTGCATAGGCTTGAATTGTTTTCATTTGGTTGCATATTGTTATATTTGATTGCATATTTTCATTTGGTTGATGGCATTTTTATTTTTACTTAACCTATATTTTGGGTACTATTTTATTTATGTTTTGCTTCTACAAGATGATGCACTTTAAGGACCAGTCTGATTTGATGTAAAGATTTGTACATTAGCAGGAATGTAGCACAACATGGAGGTGAAAGCAGTGGACTGATTATTTAAATGTGAAAGTGCAATAAAAAATATGTTGTCCCTAAAATCAATGAATAATCGTGATAAATAATTGTAATCTCAATACTGATCCAAATAATCGTGATTATCATTTTGGGCATAATCGTGCAGCCCTACTTTCACACATTCACCCAGGTTTGGTGATGGTGGAGTGGCTGGCCGCCATATGTCCCAGGGCGCCCTCATATCCGTGTTCCCTTCTGGCACTCCCTTTTAGTTATGCTGTCATAGCAATGTTTCCGCTCTAGTTGGGTGACCCACCCAGGTATATTAAGACCCGCCCAGGTAGATAAAATCTGAATTCCAATTTTTCTTTTCAATCAAGATGTGCAATCGTCAATACATAATCAACACATACCAGCGGAGCTTCAAACCCCCCCCCCCTTTCACAACACAATGTGCATGTCAGGCGTGCATGTCAGGCATGCGTGACACAGCGATTCAGTTGGTACGTCAAAATTCAATGAGAGGCTAGTAACGGCAACTTTTTCTAAGGTGCAGTAAGTTACCTTTTTTCCTAACTTGATGATAAACACCACACTTAGCAGTTTGTGTATTGGATGCCTAAAAAAGAATGCTTTTCATATTTAGTGGGTTAATGTTAAACGTTAACGCTACACATTATTTTAACTTATGAGGGTACAGTAACATTAGTTGGTCTGGCTAGCTAGCTGTCTAGTAATGGTAGAGCTAGCCTTGACACCGAACTGAACACTCACTGCAAAGTGAGGTAGCTCTAACGTTATCGAGAAGTTAAGACAACAGATTACTCAAGTTAGGTAACGTTATGAAGAGCGTACAACCACCAACTTTTGTGTATGTGACATCATGGAAAGCTGGAGAAACAAACAGATGGACTGACACTTCTTTCACCAGCCATGAAGCCCATTGTCAGTGGCATTGAAGCATGTCTTTCAAAATGGTTGCATTCAAAATGGTTATGCAAGTTTGTTTCTATTTCAGGTCAAAACTGAGCTAAGAAACAGGCTGAAAGGAGAGCACCAGGCTGCATTCCTCAGAATATCTAGCAATGAACCTGTCCCTGAAGCATACCCCTGCAGACAGGTTTTGGAAAAGTTGTTTTTTTTTTTTTTTGGAAAAGTTGTTTTTTTCAAGCCAAGGAAAATTAAAATGTTAAATGTTCCAGCAAGCAATCCCAACTGTGCAAACAGACACATTTGAAAATGTATTTCATAATGTAAATAGGTATTTTGATATGTACATCTGAAATCAGTCTCTTTTTTTCTATATATATTTTGAAAATGTATTTTAATATGTAGTTATTTATTTCTTAATAGTTATTTATCTTGAGTAGTTATTCATTTGCAATAAATAGTTTATTCATAAACTTTTGTTTGACTAGTTTATTACTGAACCTGCAATGTCACATTCCTTGCCAACCACCACCAGAAAGTAAATTCTCAAGCTGTGGGAAACACTGCATAGCTAGTCTTGCCGGAGTCCTTCTTTCACTCCCGCAAAATACATTGTCTTTAACTATTACGGGGCAATAAGCATACCTAATAAATCTCCCCCCCCCCACCTCCTCATCTCTCTTTCTGTCAAGCTACAAATGATACAGAGAGACCAGCGATCCTGACCCCTTCTGGACCTGCCTGATCCATCCTGATGCCCTACTTTTGGTTCAGTTCTCATCAATTGGATGTTACATGCTGCTGCTGAGGATGGCCCCACATGGTGCAGCCTAAAGATCATTGAGATTACGGAGTATGGTACCACTGAAAAACCATGACATGGCTTTGGACCTCAATTCATTTGAGATATTATGCTATGATGGCTAAGATTACAATTGCTATTATAGCTTTGGTAGTGCAATTACCACAAACAGTTTTGCACTCAAGTCTCCATCAGTGAACAGTGGATAAGTTGAACAAAACAGACTTAATGTAAAAACTAATTAATTTTCATGGTTACACAATTGCACTATTTGACCATGTAGTATTAGCACATGTACAGTGGCAAGAAAAAGTATGTGAACCTTTGGAATTTCATGGTTTTCTGCATAAATTTGTCATAAAATGTGATCTGATCTTCATCTAAGTCAAGGGTATTGACAAATATAATGTGCCTAAAATAATAACACAAAATAAATTCTGATCCCTGATGTCTTTATTGAACACACTCATTCAACATTTAAAATGGCAGTGGAAAAAGTAAGTGAACCCTTAGAATTAATAACTGGTTGACCCCCCCTTGGCAGCAATAACCTCAACCAGGCGCTTCCTGTAGCTGTGGATCAGACCTGAACATTGTTCAGGAGGAATTTTAGACCATTCTTCCTGGCAGAACTGCTTTAGTGCTGTCATATTCTTTGGACGTCTCATGTGTATGGCTTTCTTCAAGTCATTCCACAGCATCTCTGTTGGGTTGAGGTCTGGGCCCTGACTTGGCCACTCCAAAAGGCGGATTTTGTTTTTCTGAAGCCATTATGTTGTGGACTTGCTCCGGTGTTTTGGGTCGTTGTCCTGTTGCATCACCCAACTTCTACACAGTTTCAGCTGACGTACAGACATTCTCACATTATCCTGAAGAATTGTCTGATATACTTGGGATTTCATCTTCCCCTCAATGATTGCAAGCTGTTTTCATGATGATATGCCGTGCCCTTTCTACGCCAGATGTAGTGCTGTGTGGTTTTCCAAATAGTTCAATCTTAGTTTCATCAGTCTACAAAACATTTTGCCAATACAGCTGTGGAGAGTCAATGTGCTCTTTTGCAAACTTCGGGCGTGCAGCAATGTTCTTTTTAGTAAGCAGTGGCTTCCTTCGTGGTGTCCTGCCATAGATACCCTGCTTGTTCAATGTTTTACATATTGTACACTCATGAACAGAGATGTTAGCCAGTTCCAATGATGCCTTCAAATCTCTGGCTGTCCTTCGGGGTTGTTTCTTTACCTCATTGATGAGTCTTCGATGTGCTCTTGGTGTCATTTTGACTAGGCGCCCAATTCTTGGTAGAGTAGCAACAGTCCCAAAATGTCTCCATTTGTAGAATGTTTGCCTAACTGTAGACTGGTGAATTTCTACAGTCTTTGAAAATCACTTTGTGACCCTTGCCAGCTTTATGCAAATCAACAATTCTTGATCATAGATCCTCTGAAAGCTCTTTTTGGCGAGGCATGGCTCACATAAGCATGTGCTTCTTGTGCAGGGCAAACTCCAAAGGTTTGAGGGGTTTTTATCGGTCAAAGTAGCTGTAGTCCACACCTTCAAACTCATTTCCATAACGAGACTCCAGGTGTGCAAAAAAAAAAAAAAAAAAAAGAAGCTTTTTTGAGGTCATTAACTCAAGGGTTCACATACTTTTCCACAAGCACTATGAGGGTTTTTTGGTTGTTCTCAATAAAGACATGAAAGATCAGATTTAAAAAAAAAATTATTTTAGACACATTATATTTGTCAATACCCTTGACTTAGATGAAGATCATATCACAAATTTATGCAGAAACCCATGAAATTCCAAAAGGTTCACATACTTTTTCTTGCCACTGTATACAAGGGATTTATTTATTGTTGCCATCCAAATGAGGATGGGTTCCCTTTTGAGTCCGGTTCCTCTCAAGGTTTCTTCCACATATTGTCTCGGGGAGTTTTCTCTTGCCACAATCGCCTCTGGCTTGCTCGTTAGGGATAAATTCATACATTTAAAATCTGTCCTGAATGTATATATTTCTGTAAAGTTGTTTTTGGACAATGTCTATTGTTAACAGCACTATACAAGTAAAACTGAATTGAACTTCCGCAAGAATTGAGTCCGGAAACCCTTTTAAAAGTGTAGATTATATGGTTAAAATATGCTATAGACCTGTAGAATGATGCACAGCACGTTTTCAATTTTATTGGTGAAACAATTATTCTGTGCTCAATTTATTCAAATTCACAACACAGGGTGGTTTTCAAATAATCCAGCTGAATCTTGCTTTTTAAATTTCAATTTAAGTTTCACGCAGGTATGTCATCACGTTTATACATGCAGCTATCGAAGGCGTGATTATAATAAATGTATAATAACCTCTACTGTTAAGTTAGAAATGAAAAGTTGTGAGTTCCTACCTACAGCCCTGACATTCGAGAAGAAATCAGTTTGGTCTTTCAGCCACCACCACCACTCATGCACCAGCACCGCGATCACACAGGGGAGTAGAAACAGTGCTAATCTTCTCATGGACGAACCAAACACAGACACAAAATCAATTTAAAGTACAGCGCGTCTAACACTGCAGATTGATAGGATTCATCTCAAGTAGAATACGCACTGACCAATTTCTAGTTTATCATCGTCCAATAAAAACGAAGCCGAAGACCCGCAGGGGCTTCTGGGAGATGTGGTACTAATGCTGCATTCCCCTTATGCTGCGTTCTGATCAAGGTCGTAACTCGGAATTCCTATTCGGAAAGTCGGGCTCAGGAGCTCGGCATATTGCTGTGTTTACCTCGGAAGTGGGAAGTCGGAGCATGGCACGACGTCATTTTCGATCTCCGTGCATCCGAGCTACAAAGTGGGTGGGAAAAACATCTCCATTTTTTTTTTAGCAACAAGCTAACCAACTAATGAGTGATGTATATTTTCCGCCTCAAAACAGCGTACTATATTGTCAATAATCTAGATTTAACAAGCGAATATGTTGATTCATCTAAAGCCAATACTTGTACACACAGTATAACTCATAACTAAAAAAAAATAATAAGCGCTACTTTGTTTACTGCTGCGCCGGCCCTGTTGATTTTACGTCATTTGTTGAACTCGGAGTTGAGAAGACGACCCCGAGTTTCCAATTAGAAATTCCGAGTTGAGTTTTCTTAGGTTTTTCCGGAAGGCAGGTCGTAAATCATATCGGGGAAGCTATGGCGGTTACCGACAAACCTCCTATATACGCGCACACTGGTTTCTGTGACGGCCATATGCTAAAGGTTGGCAGTTTGCCAACAAAAGTCTCTTGTAATTATGTCTAATTAAACAATAACGATATAATTAAATCTTATTTTGTAGAAAAGAAAATAAAGAGATAAATGCGTAGTTGTGCCCCATTAGGGCCAATATAGTTAACGCAGAGTGACACACTTGCATGAACATGTTACGTTCTATGGAGGACCAAACCTGCAGAAATATGTGTGTGTGTGTGTGTGTGTCACATACGTCAACATGCGCTGAAGGGGAAACAGGGTAACCGAACTCTCTGGTACACTATTTCTGGAAAATTGTATAACCTGATGTTTATACATGAGCTCCAAACCAATGATGCACTGGAGCTACGCAAGGACCGCCTCCTCATTTGCATGTTGCACACGGAAGAGTAAAAAGAGAAATGTATAAATAAATATAAAAATAAATGAACGCATAAATAAATAAATCTAAATGGAAAAAAATAAATAAAAGTATAAATAAATAAAAGTTAAAAAATAATTGTTGCTCTACATAAAGATGGCCTAGGCTATAAGAAGATTGCCAAGACCCTGACACTGAGCTGCAGCACGGTGGCCAAGACCATACAGCGGTTTAACAGGACAGGTTCCACTCAGAACAGGCCTTGCCATGGTCGACCAAAGAACTTGAGTGCTTGTGCTCAGCATCAAATCCAGAGGTTGTCTTTGGGAAATAGACATATGAGTGCTGCCAGCATTGCTGCAGAGGTTGAAGGGGTGGGGGGTCAGCCTGTCAGTGCTCAGACCATACGCCGCACACTGCATCAAATTGGTCTGCATGGCTGTTGTCCCGGAAGGAAGTCTCTTCTAAAGATGATGCACAAGAAAGCCTGCAAACAGTTTGCTGAAGACAAGCAGACTAAGGACATGGATTACTGGAACCATGTCCTGTGGTCTGATGAGACCAAGATAAACTTATTTGGTTCAGATGGTGTCAAGCGTGTGTGGCGGCAACCAGGTGAGGAGTACAAAGACAAGTGTGTCTTGCCTACAGTCAAGCATGGTGGTGGGAGTGTCATGGTCTGGGGCTGCATGAGTGCTGCTGGCACTGGGGAGCTACAGTTTACTGAGGGAACCATGAATGCCAACATGTACTGTGACATACTGAAGCAGAGCATGATCCCCTCCCTTCGGAGACTGGGCCACAGGGCAGTATTCCAGCATGATAACGGCCCCAAACACACTAAAGAAGCTGAGGGTGAAGGTGATGGACTGGCCAAGCATGTCTCCAGACCTAAACCCTATTGAGCATCTGTGGGGCATCCTCAAACGGAAGGTGGAGGAGCACAAGGCCTCTAACATCCACCAGCTCTGTGATGTCATCATGGAGGAGTGGAAGAGGACTCCAGTGGCAACCTGTGACGCTCTGGTGAACTCCATGCCCAAGAGGGTTAAGGCAGTGCTGGAAAATAATGGTGGCCACACAAAATATTGACACTTTGGGCCCAATTTGGACATTTTCACTTAGGGTTGTACTCACTTTTGTTGCCAGCGGTTTAGACATTAATGGCTGTGTGTTGAGTTATTTTGAGGGGACAGCAAATTTACACTGTTATACAAGCTGTACACTCACTATTTTACATTGTAGCAAAGTGTCATTTCTTCAGTGTTGTCACATGAAAAGATAATCAAATATTTACAAAAATATAAAAGGGTGTACTCACTTTTGTGAGATACTGTATATTAGTGATCCAGTCTCCTCTATCCCTTCGCTAATAAGAAATTTAAAGGAATTTGGAGAACTCTCGGGATATGATATCAACCAATCGAAATCTGAAGCAATGATGCTGGTGGGGCACTGGCCAGCACAACTAACAGGAATATTATCTTCCGTTGGTCTAATCAAGGTTTTAAATACCTAGGAATCGTCATAACCCCGGATACATCACAGCTATTTAAGGCTAGCTACGGGACATTATTGGGTGAAATAAAAACTGACTCGACAAGATGGGAATTACTCCCTTTATCTCTAATGGAACGAGTGGAAACGATACGCATGAATGTATTGCCAAGGCTGCTCTTTCTGTTCCAATCCCTGCCCGTAGAGTTTCCCGTTACTACATTTAAAATAATTAATAAATGGCTAAATGGCAAATTTATGTGGCAAAATGGACTTGCCTAGGCCTAGACTTGCCTAACTTGAAAAACTACTACTGGGCAGCCCAGCTTAGATCAATGGTCTCCTGGATTTCTCAAGATAAAGATGCCATTTGGGTCGGGATGGAACAGAGTGAATGCTCTACTGTCCCTCTTGACACAGTCCCATTTATGCACCAAGATATTTGGAAAGTAAAAAAAATAAGCAATCAATGGGTTAAAATCACTTCAAAGATATGAGAAAGAAGCTAAGACTCCCCAACTTTCATTTCTAGAACAATGAAGATACACAATACTGACTTTCTCCCATCCAAATTAGACGCAGGGTTCAAAAAATGGGAAGAAAACGGTCTAATTATGTTAGATCAGTTATTTGAGGGAGGAGTCCTATTGTCATTTGAACAGCTCCAACATAAATATAATTTGCCAGCCCATGATTTTTTTTAGATACCTGCAGCTAAGGCATTACTTACAGACATACAAAGAATGGGATAAACTGTGCACTTCGTCATCCAATATAGAATGTTTTATGTTAATGATCAAAAGAACCATTAAAAAGAAGATCATATCACATATATATAAGATCTTACAAGAAGAACTAAAGGATGACAGTTTGGACATTAAGGAAAAATGGGAACTGGAGATGAATACCATTATTCCAGATGAAAAATGGGCACTATCTTGCGGAAAGGGACACAAAATAACAAACAGCCCCATTTGGAGGGAATTTGAATTGAAAGTCAAGATGAGATTTTTCAGAACTCCCCTTATTACCTAAAAATTTGGAGACAAATCAGATCAATGTTGGAGGGGCTGCGGCCTGGTGGGAGACCGTACACACATATTCTTTGACTGTCCAAAATTAACAGAATATTGGCAAAACATACAAAATGAAATTATAAAAATGATAGAACTGCCTTTAGAAAGGTCTTGTTATTTATTGGGATTACTTCCAGAGGAGGTGGAGAGCAATAATATGACATTCTTACTGAGAGTCTTGCTCTTAATAGCTAAGAAGATGATTACGGTCTCCTGGCTGAAGCCGCAGCCCCCCATGATATCACAATGGAGGGAAAGGGAGAAGGATGTTTATTACATGGAATATATAACTGCAAAAGTACAACTAAAAACAGAAATATTTTCAGTTAAATGGGCCTCGATCATCTCATATTTTCTCATGTGATTTGTTGTAGGAGTCAGAGTAGATTCTCTTTGTTATCTAAATCTGAATGCCATCTTGATGTTATTCACACATTACTATTGTTTATTCATTATTACTGTGCCTCTATTTTTGTCTTTTTTGATTGATTTATTTATTTTTATCTATTTACTGTATTGTTGGTTGTAACCCGTTACTTACCATTTTGTCCCATGAGGGGGAAAATATGTGTGGACACAGAGGATATTGGAAACCATGGACTGCCCTGTAAGACATGTATACCTGTGCTATATCGCTGAATTACTAATTGTACTGTACAGCTGCACTTGATAAAATGGAATAAAAAGAAGTTCAGAAAAAAAAATTTAAGTAATCTTAAAAAATTCTAATTAGTTTTTCCTACAGCGTTATTTGCAAAAAAACAAAAACAAACATGTAATACTATAAGTAAAATATATATCTCGGCAGTATGTATAGAGGTTTACAATATACTATAGGCCTAATTTGCGCCTTTTTGCCTTTTATGCTGATGTCAATCCAACTACCTAATGACATGAAGGTGTAATAAGAGTGGAAGTCTGGTAAGCCAAGCTTAACAGTAAACATGTTGCTACTGTATATATGAAAGGTGTGGGAAAATATCTTATATTTATTTAATTCCATGTCTTTAACTATTGGTAGTGACTGACATTAGTTACATTGCTTAGTTAGCTTAGAAGTTAATTAAGCACACAGAGTTGTTAGCAAAATGATCTTTTCAGAACATTCAACAAACATTCACCTGTCCCTAACGTTCACCTATTTATTCTACTATTTATAGTATTTATATTACATTACTTTAAAATTGTATATATTTGGATTTGAGATCAAATGAATAATATGAGACAAGTTTAGAATTTCAGCTTTTATTTCTTAGTATTTATAAGTAAATGTGTTAAATGATATAGAACATAGCACATTTTGTATCAGACCACCCAATTTGTAGGCAAGAAAAAAACAATGACTTGACATATAGTTGTTTCTTGTACACAGGTGTTTCCTGTTAGATTGATTGTTTAAACCAGTGGTTCACAAACTTTTAAGTCAGCAACCCCTAAAAGTAACATGGACAAGAACTCGTGACTCCCACTACCATAGCATATTCAAACAATAAACAAAACAAGGTGTTTTAAGTCCTTCAAAACATTTTAACTATTGTATCCACTGTATTTACTATATATCAAATTAATTTAGGTTTACCTTTGAATTGGATGGGTGCACCTGTATTTGGGAGCTCAAAAGCTTTGTCTGTGGCCTTATGGCTACTCACAGATCATCGTCAATGTCAAGAAGTGATCTGTATTTATTTTTCATGTATGTAACAGTTGAAAAAGACTGTTCGCACAAATATGTAGATCCAAATGGAAGCTGTACATCCATTGCCACATTGGATAACTCCCTGTATTCTTCTGCTACTGCAATCCAAAATTCAGGCAGTGTGGATTTGGAAAATAAAGTTTTTAATGTACGATCACTGGACAGCTCCAGTAAAGCATTTTACAGTTTTGTGGGGAGATGAGTCCTAGATTCAGTGAATGGTTGCCATATACAGTCATACAGTTCTGGTTGCGTCTCTTTTGGGGACTACTTATGGAATTGTTCCAAAAGTCTATGGAAATGACTAGTGATGTGTACTTTCAGGTTGCTGAGACTCAGTCCACTCTCCTCCAGATTTTCCTCCAGTTCAGGAAACATCTCCACATTACCTTGTTCAACTTGCTCAGCCCATCTTTCCAGCTTTTTCACAAATCCATTAATTTTGTAATTCACTGTCAGGATATTAAGCCTGTTAAGCTTGTCGAATATACATGCCAAATAAGCAAGTTTTGACAACCAATCTGAGTCTGTCAGTTTGTGGGCGAATTCCAATTTCGATTCTTTCAACAATGAGTGCACTTCTGCATACAGTTCATAAAGCTGGTCGAGTGCCTTCCCTCGCAGTAACCATCGGACGTCAGTATGAAACAGCAACATTTCATGCTGTGAGCCCATCTCATTGCAAAGGGTGGCTAGCAGTCTGCTGTTTACTGGACAAGATTTTATTTGATTTACTATTTTGATTACACATTTGAGAACACTGTTAAGCTCAGGATCAAGTGCTTTGCAGTAACTCGCGGTGTATGATGCAGTGTATAAACTTAAAATGAGGAGCCACTTCTAAAACCTTTGCCTTGAGTCCCTTGTTTTTACCTACCATTGCACCTGCACCAACCCAACACTAACTCAACTGTCCTATTAAAGTCCCATCTCTCTTATTTTGGTGTCCAGCATTGTGAAAATGTCACTGCCTGTACAAGTTACATCCAGCACTGGGCAGAAGAGCATATCTTCATACAGTTTTCCATCATATATGTATCTGATGACACATCTGTAGATTTGTCAACCTGTAATACATATTTCTATGCATTTGTCCTTTCAATTAATTGACTCTCAATATCTTTTGCCATATCATGTATATGGCAAGATATTGTGTCATTCGACAATGGGACAGTCATAAGCTCACTTGCTATTTTCTCACCATGCATGGACCAACACATAGCCATAGCAGCAGGTTTTATCAGGGTTTCCCCAATTGTGTGTGCCTTTTTGGACTGCTCTATCACTATTGCCACCTCTTAAGATGCCTCCAGAGCATTAGCATGAATTTTGGTTTGTTGTGTGATATTGGTTTGTTGTGCATATTGGACATTGTAATTCCTTCTCCTTTTGGCGAAAAAAGTCTATAGTTTTTTTTTTGTTTTGTTTTGTTTTTTTAAACACAAATAGGATGCTTTGTCACCAGATGTTTTTGCATTTTTTCAGGCTTCATAATGTCATGGACAAGCACTTCTGAACAGATTACACATTGGGGATGGTGTACGTTGTTTACAGTATGGTCTGCACTTATATAGCGCTTTTTTTTTTTAACCTTAGCGGTTCTACAAAGTGCTTTACACTGGTCATCATTCACCCATTAACACACACTCACACCCACACCAATGGTAGCAGAGCTGCCATGCAAGGTGTTCGCTTGCCATCCAGAGCAACTTGGGGTTCAGTGTCTTACCCAAGGACACCTCGGCATGTGGAGTCATTTGGGCCGGGAATCAAACTGCCAACCCTACGATTAGTATTACTCACCCCAGTAGGGCAAGTGAATCCATACTTTATGAATTCTTCTTGATATTTACTACATTTCCAACGTTGATCAGATGGGGTCTTACCCTTTCGTTTAGTAGAGGTAGTTCAGGTGACTCAGGCAGACTGTCCATAATTTCCTCAACATTTTAAGACTTGGAAATTATAAATTGATCCATTTCTTCAGTTATGGTTTCCACATGCAACTGCACGCTGTATGTGATAACTAGCGAGCCAATTGCCACAAAGTGATGTCTTATCTTAGAGTTGTGAAATATCATTTAACAATTTTAGAACACTTTAATCAGTTCTGTCTTTAATAATAAGAAAATATTTACTGTAAATAAATATTGAAAAATATTTGTCATCAGAAAAGATTGAAAGTTTATTTTTTTAAATGGTCTCGTGATCCCCAAAATTATTTTGATCAGTTTGAGAACCACTGCCTTAGACAATGGTAACCTAGCATCATTTCCAAGCTGAAAGCAGTTTCTGTCATGAAGAATGTTGAGGTTGCATCTCTTGTTGAGAAAATGGAAGACCAGATTGAAGGTATTTTCACATTCAAAAGAAGTCAATTCATTTGGAATTTTTTTCTTGAAATTGTGTGCTCATAATTCTCTCTCCTTCTCTTTCTCTCATTTTTACACAAGAAGTGCTACACAATGCTATTGTCCTTACTTTCAGCCACCACTAGCAATTAACCTCTGTAGTGTGCAGTCTACAATAAATTGCTTACTTTGATTTTGTAGTGGGACATTAGACTTTAAGGGTTCTTCAGCTTACAAGCTCTATGTAAAACCCTACAACCCAAAAAACCCTTCACAAAAAGTTACAAGTAGAAACTACTTAGGAGGTTTGTAACCTTGACTGTTATCACAAGATGTTTATAATGATCTAATGTATATTAAAAATACAGTAATGGTGTGGGTGATGAGCTATACTGAAACACTTTGTGATGTTGCCAAACTGACCTTTGCTAATATTTATATTTTCATCTTGGGCTGGAAACAACATCACATCCCTCTGTGATTTACAGGCTTCATTGTAGATGCAACAGCCCCTGCTGATCTGCACTGAAAGTCTGAAGGGGACTACATGGCAGTACATAATTGGAAAGAATGACAGAATTACAATTCCCAGGGAAGAAGTACTAACATTTGCTATAGACAAGCTATTAAGGCTCTTCTGAGTGTGCCACCTGATTCAACTCATCCCAACTCAAACTGTTTGTCACAAAAAATTGTCAAACATGAAATATAAATAGATGAAAGACACTCCTTTTTAAAATGAAAAAGCACTTTCTTACCTTGTTCAGCCAAAAGAAATATTCCTTGACCATAGGACAGACATTGTATGGCAACAGGGATAGCTTAAGCATGTTTTGGCACCTGGCACATGTCAGTATACACTCACCATCCACTTTAATAGTAACACCTATACACCTGCTTATTTATGCAGTTATCTAATCAGCCAAACACGTGGCAGCAGCACAATGCATAAACTTATGCAGATACAGGTCAAGAACTTCAGTTAATGAAACATCAGAATGTGGAAAAAGTGATCTCTGTGACTTTAACCATGGCACGGTTGTTGGTGCTACATGTGGTGGCACAGAATTGTGCAAAAATAAATAAATAAATAAATAAATAAATAAATAATAAATCTTGTGAATGGAGGGTCTGCAGGCTGAAACATCTTATTGATGAGAGAGATCAGAGAATGACCAGGCTGGTCTGAACTGACAGGGAGTCTATAGTAACTCAAATAAGCACTCTTTACAACCGTGGTAACCAGAAAAGCATCTCAGAATGCAGAACACATCAGACTTTGAGGTGGATGGGCTACAAAAGCATAAGACCATATCAGGTTCCACTCCTGTCAGGCAATGAGCCTGTGCCCATGGTAGACTCAGATTCCTGTTCTTGGCTGACAGGAATGGAACCCAATGTGGTCTTCTGCTGTAACAGCCGCAACACAAGAACAAGGAGGACTGATACTTAACAGTTCACAAGATTTTAAAAATGCACAATAAACTCACAATATAAATGTTGTGGATAAAAATGACATGAAATAAACATGAGGGAGACTTAGTATGAGTAAAATGTAATTTTATTGGTAATTCACGGGACGGGTGGATGCGTAGTCTGGAGGAGAGCGGTAGGGGGAAGGAAATGGGGTGTGTCCTGGGGACATGGGATAGTCAGCAAAGGTGAAATAAGGAGACCACTGAGAGTAGGGCAGACTGACAGGTGAGAAGAGGGAAGAATGGTCAGATTCAAATCCAGCCCCTCCAGTAAAGGAGAGAAGGAAAAATTACGACGGGCACCTAGACACACAGAAGCGGTATTAGGCGGATATTGACGAATTGGATTCACACTTTAAGAGTAACACACTATGGTTTATTAGTCGAAGAGTCAAACAGAAGTATAAGAGCTGAGGAGCGCTAACACACACACACACACACACACACACACACACACACACACACACACACACACTCTCTCGCACAGTCAAGGGCGGGCATGTAGACATAACACACACACACATAACATTATAACTTTATAAGAATAATAAAAAGGAGTATTAAGATATTATAAGGGTAATATCTTATAATAATAGAATAGTATAGAATCTTTATAAAATACAGAATAGTAGGATATGTAGAACAGTAGAAGGGTAATATAATGATATTATGAAGTAGGAAGTACAGTAAACCGTTTTTCAAGCAGTATAACTATATATAAAAAAGAGATATAGAGCAAATATGAAAATAAATTATAAACTAGAAATACAGGAAAATGTAACTTACTCATAATTCAGATGGTGAAGATTCTTGTCTCACAAGGAAGGCCTTAATTTTAAGAGAAAACCATGAGGAGCCATTTATAAGGGCAGCTGAGTCAAGCTGCCCCCCCCCCCCCGGCACCCCCCCCAGCGAGATAATAGTAAGTCCAAGGTCACTCTAGATTGTTTTGTCTCTCCACTTTCGATTCTATGGGTAATTCAAATCCCTTGGTTTTGATTCTATGTGTAATTTGAAATCCCTTGGTTTTGATTCTATGTGTAATTTGAAAACCCCTGGTTTTGATTCTATGTGTAAGTTGAAAGGCCCTGTTTTTTGAGCTATTGGTAAGTGGAATAGCCCTTTTTTTGAACATAATAGTAAGGTAGATGAGCTCTTTTTTAACCCTATTGGTATTGATATCATAGTCTTCTTGAAACATATGGGTTATTTACTGTGTAAATACAGTATAAATACTGAAGCTTAAGCTCAGGGTATCAGATCACTTCTGAGAATTCTCATCGGTGTGGATGTCGTGTGGTGGAACGGAACCAATAAAGCTGGACCCTTGCTTCTTCTCACTCACGGCTGGTGTCTTTTTTTCTATCTCCAACTGGGCTCAGAGGTAGATGTGAGTATTGGCTTCTATGTTGAATTTTAAGTGTTTTTGGGTAATAGGCTAAATTTGAGCCAGCATAAACCACAAATAAGAGGGAATAAAAATATACAAATAGGTCTCCAAGTTATTTACAGACTAAGATTCCTGTACAGATTAACTGTATAAAATATATTACAGGTTGGCAGGCTTAAAACTGTATTTGCCTCACCATGGTGTCTACCACCCACACAAAAGAAAACTGCGTGTGGTGTTTGACTGCGCTGCAACATTTGGTGGAACTACTCTAAATAAGGAACTGCTTCAAGGCCCTGACTTTACCAATACACTACTTGGCATATTGCTTCGCTTTTGGCAAGGCCTCATAGCCTTCATTGCCAACATAGAAGGGATGTTCCATCAGGTTTGAGTAACAAAAGAAGATGCTAACTTCATGCGTTTTCTCTGGTGGCCAAATAGAGATCTCTCTAGAGAGCTCATGGAACACAGGACGCTTGTGCATATCTTCGATGCAGTTTCATCCCCCAGCTGTGCAATGTGCACTTTACTGAAAACAGCAGATGACAATCAGGTGAAGGATCTGGAAGAAGTCACAAACACCATCCAGCAGAACCTTTGTGTAGATGACTGCCTGAAAGCAGTCAACAGTACAGAGCAAGCAATACTTCTGTAACAGCAGCTCACAGAAGTATGCTCAAAAGGTGGTTTCCAGTTAAACAAATGGATCAGTAGTGATCGTACCATGCTCTCTGCAATTCCTGAAGAGGCTAGAGCAAACGAAATGAGAGCTTTGGATTTACGTAAGGAGCAACTACCAATGGAAAGGGCTCTTGGTGCTCAATGGGACGTTGAAAGAATTATCTTTGAGGATTCGGAATTCGACGGAGTAGGACGCGAGTAGGAGGCTCCTGCTGATTTCGATTAAGATTGTAATTAATTAGCGCTTTTCGGTCATACAATATATTTTGACTTATTCTACTCTGTTTCCTTGTTTGCAATTTTAACTTTGTGGTACATTAAAATGTCTTGAAAGAACACGAAAACCCGTGGTAGCATTCAGACACGACTGAGGCCAAGTGTGCGCGCCGTGAGTGAGTCCCCTTCTCCCCCTGAATCCACATCGCCGAGCGGTGACCCTGACTTCGCTGCACTCAGGCTTGAGCTGCTGGCTTTACTGAGGAAGGACATCGCCGATATTTTTAAATAGGAGCTCCAGAAGCTCCAGGAGACTCTCGGGGGTGCGCTGTCTACTATCCAGCTTGACCTGCAGGCCATGAAGACACAGCTGGCTAGTGATAAAGTTTCTACCGGAGCTACCATATCAACACTGAAAGGTACTGTTGGGGAAATGGAGCACGCGCTCTCCGGTTGCACCGATGACATAGTTCATATGAAGACTACTATCGAGTCTCTCACTGCGACCGTGACTCAATTAGAGAATAAATGTGAGGATTTGGAGTTGAGGTCATGGCGCAATAACGTTAGGATAGTGGGAGTTCCAGAGGGCCCTGACACATGTACAACTGCTGCTGTAGCAGCCTTGTTAAAAGGAGCGTTTGGTCTGGAGAAGGAGCCGGTTTTGGACCGGTCCCACCGGACCCTTCAGCCAAAGCCCAAGCCTGGTGAACGACCACGAGCTATTGTGTGCAGATTCCACTATCACAGTGACTGTGTTGACATTTTACGCCGTGCGAGAAAGATCCAGCGGATTAAAGTGAGGGATTTGAACATCTCCGTTTTCCCTGATTACAAAACCAAGACGGCCTGGGCCCGGGCCGTATTTAACGAGGTTCGGCGTCAACTTCATGGTATTGAGGGCACTCGCTATGGAATACTTCACCCGGCTCGGCTTCGCATTACATATAATGGTGTTCAGAAGGACTTTATTTCAGTGGAGGAAGCAGGAGACTATGTTAAACTCTTGATATCGGGGTGAACTGCATCACCTACACAGCGGAGTCTTTTTCGCTCTTCTTTTATTTTTATTTTTTGCACTCGGCCTTCCAGCTCTACAGAATTCAGATTCTTATTGAAGATATTGTCGTTGCATTACTTCATGTAGATTTTGTGGACTTATTCCTCTTAAAATTTACTTCTGTATTAATGTGCTTCTCTATTTTGATGCTCTGACTGGGTTAGAGTTTCTGTTTATTTAATTTTATTAGTGTTATCCCCTCGGCTTTACGTGCTACACTGTTATATTACTTGTTACAAGTCTTTAAAAGGTAAGGACATTATATTTATTATTGTGTGCAGACTGTTTTTCAGTCTTGGTAATTTTGTTGGTTAGTTCAGCTTACTCTCCGAGTTGTTTTCACATTGTTTTCACAACGTTCGATTTCTGTAGGATACACTGCTGTCTCATTTGTTTATGGAGACTTTGGGTGAGTGGGTGTTTGGATGATTGTGAGAGTAAGCAGAACATGCCAATGCTTTGAAGGATGTAATGTTATTTAATTGCGAATCTGTTTTTAGAGGATCTAAACCTAACATGGTGAACAAATTATATTATAGAATTCAGGCAATTTTACTGGGGTTATCTCATACAGTGTAGCAAGTAATAATCTGGAAAGACCTTTGTAATATCACAGTCTAAAACTGGATTTAAAGAGAAGCAAATTAGTAAATGAATCACATGTAAATGAATCATACGTAAATGAATCACTTGAATATGAACCACATGAAAATGAATAAATAAATTAAAGACGAAAGAATTGTCTTTACTTTCAGCATAGCATCAACTCCCATGAGGTAACCCGGAGGGGCATTTTATCCATCGTTTGTTCAATCTATGACCCCTTGGGCTTTTTGGCTCCTATCATTCTTGTGGCAAAGAGGCTCTTACAAAGCTTATGTAAGATGAAATTGAGTTGGGAAGAATGGCTTCACTCGCTCCATCTACTGGACACTTTCAAGGTAAATCGGGCTTTGAAGACTTCACATCTGCACAGCTGCACCACTTTTGTGATGCTAGTGAAGTAGGTTATGGCGCCATATCCTACCTTTGGCTCACAAATGGTACAGGTGAAGTCTGTGTGTCCTTTGCCTTTGGAAAAGCTAAAGTTGCACCTCTTAAGTGTACTACCATCCCCAGAATGGAATTGGCAGCGGCAGTCTTAGCTGTACGAATGGATCACATGCTGAAGACAGAGTTACAACTCACATTATCAGATTCCATCTTCTGGTCAGACAGCATGAGGGTCTTGCAATGCAACACAAGTAAAAGATTTAAGACATACGTTGCAAATCAAATCTCAATAATTCATTCTCTATCAAAGGTAGAGCAATGGCGGCACGTTTCTTCAAAAGAGAACCCCACCGATGCAGCTTCACGTGGCTTATCAGCCAAAGCTTTTCTACATTGTAAGACATGGATCAAAGAACCGGAAATCCTTCACAAATGCTCTCAGTGGCCAAAGACACTTAGAGACATGGATACCGTTTCAAGCGATGATCCTGAGATAAAGCAGCAAGCTTCTGTTCATGTCACATCCACCAAGCCAATGGAAGAATCTTGTCCTACCAGCAAGTTGATTTCATACTTTTCCAAATGGAAAGACCTCAAGCTGGCCGTGGCATTGCTTTTGAAGGTCAAAGACACACTTAAACTGAGGTGTAATGAAAAGGAAAAGACAAATAACACAATCTGACAAAACCATCCAAAAGAAAGCGTTGACTCACAGACTTATAGCGATGGATCTCAATAAAGCCGAGAAGGCAATTGTCAGTTTTATGCAAAACCAGCACTTTCTTGAGGAAATCTCATGCTTGAGTAAAGGAAAGGCTGTAAAGACATCCAGTTCTCTATACAAGCTGGATCCAACAATCGTTGATGGCATCATAAGAGTAGGTGGTCAGTTAAGCAAATCTGTATTACCCGAAGAGGCAAAACATCTTGTTATCCTGCCAAAGGGTAGCAACGTCTCAGAACTCATTCTTCATTTCGTACCGGAAAACGTTGGACATGGTTGAAGAAATTACATGCTTTCCACGCTTCGATGACGGCTTTGGATTCCTCGTGCCAATTCATTGGCTAGAAGGATCATCAGAGAATGCATGACATGTCGCCATCAGCATCAAAGACATGGAGAACAGAAAATGTCTGATCTCCCTTCTGACAATCAATGGACCTCCCTCCATTTACTCTGGTGGGAATGGATTATTTTGGACCTATTGAGGTAAGAAGAGGAAGGAATATTGTTAAAAGGTATGGTGCTATATTCACTTGTCTAACGTTCCGTGCCATTCATCTTGAAGTAGCCTATACACTTGACACAGATTCCTGCATTAATGCGATAAGAAGGTTTATCTGTCGAAGAGCACAAGTCAAAGAAATAAGATTAGATAACGGAACGAATTTGGTGAATGCAAATTGAGAATTGAAGCAGGCACTACAAAGCTTGAATCAAAACAAAATACAGAACACACTCTTGCTGGATGGAATAAGGTGGACCTTTAATCCACCTCACGGAGCTCACCATGGTGGTGTCTGGGAACATCTCATACAACAGACTAAAAGGATTCTTTGCTCGATCACTATACAACAAATGGTTGATGACGAAGCCCTCAGTACCATATTTTGTGAAGTTGAGGCTATTCTGAACGACCGACCAATAACACATTCGAGTCATGATCCTAACACTCTCGAAGCTTTAACACCGAATCACCTTTTACTGTTAAAAGGAAAGCCCACTCTACCACCAGGTTTGATAAACTAGAAACCTCTGGAAAAAGATGCTGGAAGCAAGTGCAATATATCAGCGACTTATTCTGGAAAAGATGGATCAAAGAATATCTCCCCATTATGCAACAGCATCAGAAATGGAATCAGCCCCACCAAAGTTTCTTAGTTGGAGATGTGGTGGTTATTATCGACGATTCTGCCCCCAGGAACTCATGGTCTATGGGGCACATTATAGAAACTATGGAAGACTCTAAAGGGTTTGTACGTAAAGTACGCGTTAAGACACAAACCAACGAGCTAGAAAGACCTATTACTAAGTTACGTCTTTTGCTTGAAGCAGAATAAGTTGTATGCAAATGCAATGACTTACAGAAGATAATAATAATGCATAATAATGTATTCTGTAATAGACACATTGATGTTTAAATGTTGATTTACTTAGCCTATGAATTTTGAATCTCGACTTCAAGGTTTTTACCAGCACAGACTATTCAAATGAACATTCTTTTTGCTTGCACCCCCTTTTTTGATGTACTATTTCATGGACTCTCTCTCTCACACATACACACACACACTTAGACACATGAATTTGAATGGACTCTAATATTCAACCAGAACCTATGTTAGCCATGAATATGTACTGACCTGATTGTTGCACAATACTTGAATGTTTTGTATGTTGATGTTTGAATGGCTATTAATGTATGTTCTAGCAATTGTTTGTTACACATAAATTAGGGGCCGGTGTGTTACAGCCATTTTGCCATTCAGAACAAGTAATTTTACATTAGGTTTAATAGCAAGGTTTAATTATTAACAAGTATTCATTCATCATTTTGTTTCTGACAAGAAAATAAAGGACTTTTACATTAACGGTATGTGAGCAGAGTGCGTTAATCCAACCAGGCTCACACGTTTCCCCGGCATTGAAAATTTCATCTCGTTATTTGTGTATGAAATAACAGAAAAATAGCTTCCAATATCACCTTATTGAAATGAGATAGACTAGCCCAAATTAAATTCTAAGCTGGTATGGCCATGAACCTGAACATTGTTGTGGTTAAAAATGACATTAAATAAACGAGGGAGACGTAGTATGAGTAATATGTAGTTTATTGATAATTCACAGGACTGGTGGGTGCGTAATCTTGAGGAGAGCGGTGGGGGGAAGAAAATGGGGTGCGTCCTGGGGACATGGGATAGTCAGCGAAGGTGAAGTGAGAGGACCACTGAGAGTGGGGCGGACTGACAGGTGAGAAGAGGGAAGAATGGTCGGGGCCCAGGTCATCGAAGGTAACATCTTCCTCAGACTGAAAGCTGGAGGGGGGTTTTGGCTGTGTAGAGGCGTCAACACACACGTTCATGGGGCAGATTCTGTATCGGAGAGGGGGGGGAACCCCGCATTTCCATTTCCAGAGGGGGTGCTGCGAAGAAAGTTAAGTAGCACCATGATATCAGCAGTGAGATGCGCAAGCTGATAATGAGTGTCCAGATCGAGATCCAGATCCAGATCCAGTAAAGGGAAGAAGAAGGACTGACGATGGGCACCTAGACACACAGAAGTGGTATTAGGCGGATATTGACAAATTGGATTTACACTTTAAAGATCTTTAAGAGTAATACACTATGGTTTATTAGTCGAAGAGTCAAAAAGAAGTATAAGAGCTGAGGAGCGCTAACACACACACACACTCTCGCACAGTCAAGGGTGGGCATGTAGACATAACACACACGCACATAACATTATAACTTTATAAGAATAATAAAAAGGAGTATTAAGATATTATAAGGGTAATATCTTATAATAATAGAAAACTCTTTATAAAATACAGAATAGTAGGATATGTAGGACATTATGAAGTAGGAAGTACAGTAAACCGTTTTTCAAGCAGTATAACTATATATAAAATAGAGATATAGAGCAAATATGAAAATAAATTATAAACTAGAAATACAGGAAAATGTAACTTACTCATAATTCAGATGGTGAAGATTCTTGTCTCGCAAGGAAGGCCTTAATTTTAAGAGAAAACCATGAGGAGCCATTTATAAGGGTAGCTGAGTCAAGCTGCCCCCCCCGCGAGATAATAGTAAGACCAAGGTCACTCTAGATTGTTTTGTCTCTCCACTTTTGATTCTATGTGTAATTTGAAAAGCCCTGGTTTTGATTCTATGTGTAATTTGAAAACCCCTGGTTTTGATTCTATGTGTAAGTTGAAAAGCCCTGTTTTTTGAGCTAATGGTAAGTGGAATAGCCCTTTTTTAGAACATAATAGTAAGGTAGATGAGCTCTTTTTTAACCCTATTGGTATTGATATCATAGTCTTCTTGAAACATATGGGTTATTTACTGTGTAAATACAGTATAAATACTGGAGCTTAAGCTCAGGGTATCAGATCACTTCTGAGAATTCTCATCGGTGTGGATCTCGTGTGGTGGAACGGAACAATAAATCTGGACCCTTGCTTCTTCTCACTCACGGCTGGTGACTTTTTTTCTATCTCCAACTGGGTTCAGAGGTAGATGTGAGTATTGGCTTCTATGTTAAATTTTAAGTGTTTTTGGGTAATAGGCTAAATTTGAGCCAGCATTTGGCGACCCAGATGGGACTGGGCTAAGATCTATATGTCTGGAATCTCTCCCGTGGGACTTCACTCTCTAAGCAACAGATAGGCCGTGTAGGAAGAAGGCATTGCAGACGCCTGTTATTTCAAAGCTCTGTTTTAGTGGTCTGTTGTTACGATTGGGAAGCCCCCGGGGTGGGAAGAAAGACTAAGTTGGTCTCCAAAAGAACCTTGAGTGAGTGAGAAGAGGTAAGAGAAGTGTAGATTGTAGAAGAGTGTAATTTTGTAATTGTAGGGTTCATAAGACTGTGTAATGAAATTGTATATGTGTTGTGTGAGTGAAAGTCCTGCAATACCGCTGGTGAAAGATTCCAGGTCTGAGATAGAGGCAGGTGGATATGAGGCCTCAAACCCCAGATACCGGCTACTAAAGGTGTGGCGACTGCTTTAGTGGGGACCCCTAATACCGCTGGAAAAAGATAGATTCCAGGTCTGGATAGAGAGGGGAATAAATCCTGGGCCAAGGTCCGGGTCGCGCAATACAGCGTGCCCGGTGTATGAATGGAATGTGTAATAACAAATTTGTGTGCTTATAATATATGTGCTTATAATATGAGTGCGGTGTGAGAGCATGTGAGTTTTGTAGACAGGGAAAAATGTGTTTATTAGTGCTCCATACCTAAAGAGATATGTGTGTTGGATGAGATTTAAAAAATTAGTGTTGGGGAAAGTTGGATTTAATTTATATGACTGTAAGCTTCATACATACGGAGTTGTGTGGAGTATGCCGGCGTTGTTGATAGAAAGGGGGGTATGTGTGTATTCCTGTCTGTTCTTATCCGCTGCGCGTCTGTATGGAGAAAGGGAAAAAAAAAAAAAGATGCTGTGTGTGTGCTCTTCAGAGTGAGCTTGGTAATGCAGAGCATTGTGAGATATCTTGCGGTCTTCGAATGTTTTGAATCCGGTACATACTTTCGGTGAGTCGGCGAGACTGTGTGTGTTATAATTAATGTGGTATCAATAACTGCTGTATGAGTGTTTAAAAAAATTGGGGAGCATGTACGAACATGGTAAATATTCTAGACAGCTAGCAGACTGCCCATTGTGTAAATAAGAACTACTAGACCTGTTAACATATTCCCAGATTTTGTGATCCAGGAAAAGGAAGACTGAAGGTGGGGAAAAAGTGTGTATTGTCAGGCCATTATTGAGAAATGAGTGAGTTAGTCCATTTGGACCTTTTATTTATATTCTATAAATTATGAATGTGGTGTCTAGGTAAAGGCCCCAAAAAATGACAATAATAATATAATTTTTTTTGCGAAAGCTGCCACAGGGCCTACACAGATGATGTCCCCAACTCAGGACGGGGAGAGCAGCCAGCTGCGGCATCCACAGGAAGACAATGGAGCCCGTATAGTGAGGATACAAAACTCCGCAGGAGTAAACGAAATTTTGACCTGGATAAAACGTGGGGCACAAAAAGAGGCGGGTACTGGGATATGGCGCAGTGTAGAAGGGTTGTGTATAGCCCCAGTCAGCCTCCTCCCACCCTTGATCAAAGAAGCCCATGGCTTGGATCACGCCAATAAGGCCGAAATTATCCGGAAAATCCGTCAGGAATGGTGGTCCCCTCAGTTGGCCTCTCAGGTGGACCAAGTGTTGAACACATGTGATGTGTGCATCAACTTCAACGTGCGAAAGAACCTTACCACCCCCTTAGGACATATTCCCCCGCCGACGGGACCGTTTCGGCATATAATGATGAATCATGTAGACATGGGAGCGGACCTCCAGGTAGAAGGGAAATGCTACCTTCTGGTGATAGTAGACCGCTTCAGCAGGTGGTTGGAGGCGACGGCGACTTCTGAGGAGGACGCGGGGTCCGCGGCTAAATTTTTATGTTGCGAGGTCATACCTCGATTCGGTATCCCTGATTTTTTGAGTTCGGACAACGGCATCCACTTCGTGAATAACGTCCTCAAGAATGTTGCATCTGCCTTGGGGATGGATCATAAGCTAGGTTGTGTATATCATCCTGATTCCCAGGGCATGGTGGATCGAGGATACAGTACCCTAGTTCATAAACTGGCAAAAATATGCGATAACTCTCACCTAAACTGGGTCCAAGCCTTACCACTTGCATTGATGAAGATACGATCACAGACCAGTCGTATGACGCACTTGACTGCTCATGAAATGCTTACTGGGCGCCCAATGCCTATGGCGTACACCCAAGGTCCATACACAGGGCCGTCTGTGGCCCAATTGGAGGGCGAAATGCAGGATTATATGCAAATCCTCACCCAAATCCACAGACAGTTGTATTCACAGGTTAGAAAGGCAATCCACGGTGGGAACGAGGTACGGGAGGATGTACGTCAAGTGGCACCCGGGGAAAAAGTACACATTCGTACTTTCAAGAGGAAGAGCCCCCTCGGCCCTTCACCGTGGTCGCTGCAACAGCCACGGCTGTGAAAGTTGTGGGGAGAGATCATTGGTATCACTTGAACCAGTGCGTCCGCGCCGGAGCAGCTATGGGACGGCGTGGACCCGCAACCCCAGGCCCTGCCAATACAGGGCAGCCCACTGAGACGGAGGTGTTAACCGACAGGGACAGTGATTCGGATGCATCATCTATGGGCCCGGCCTACGGCACTCGAGCCCAGGCTAAGCGGCGGGCTGTGGAAATGCTAGATAGACCGGCCCAGTCTGATGCCAGTAGCCCAACTGGCTCTCCGCTTCTCTCCCCTCCATACGATGATATTGACCGCGTTATCTCGCCCCGAGTAGAAGCGGGTGTCGTAGCTACCGGCCCGCAAGTAACCCCAACAGAGGAGGATTTGTTATCAACACTTGCCACTCTCTGGACGGACCTTGACGACCCCGCCATGCCTATGAGCACTATTGATTTGGATACGCGGCAGGCCCTTGAAGCACAGTTAAGCGTGCCTCCTGAGCTTCAGTCTCCACAGGGATCTTTACACACTCCGCTACCATCGGTTCCGGAGAGCACTGGTTTAGCCGAGTAGTTAGGGGTTAGGGTACCTTTTACCACAGGGCTAATAGCATACCTGTTCTTTTTCTATGACCAGATGGTGATGTTCAGAAGGACTAATCATACCTTCATTGTATAATTTACTAATCATACCCCTGACTGCATACAGTTCCATATATAGATTGTGACTGGTCAAAAGCACGCGTGCTCCAAAGCATTCTTTTAACTTTAGTTTGAATTCTGTGTGATTCCCTGTTTGTAAACTGAATGAAAGTGTTTTAAGTTCAAGGATAACGTTTGGTCTAAAACACCGAGCGCGCGGGAAAGGGAGAGAGCGTGTGCGAGAGATTTCTTTTTCTTCCCCTTTTTCTAATCCTTTAGTTATCTCACACTCTACATTAAAGTCAAGGTGACTCAATATATATATATATATGAGCGTAAACATATTCCTGTAAAAATTAAAATCAATCAGTATTATTTTGATGTTATCATTCCGGAGAGAACTTTAATAGTAGTTTATGTGTTGTGTGTTGTGCCACATAGTTTCATCTGCACAGGCATATCGACATCTTTGCATGACTAATGATAAAATTGATCAGATGACATGTGAACCTGTTCGTTTGAGTGATCAAATTAATAAAAAAACCCTGAAAAGTAAAACAGACCCGAGGTTACAGTCTCTGGCTGATCACAATGTGGTCTGTATCAGGCTAGGTCACATCCTCCCTGTTGAGATAATGTTGAGCCTAAACATTTGGTTCTAGAGAGCACTCTACCTTCATGAACTGACTCGCTAACAAGAGCTGGAATAACCATAACCAACTTGTGTATCGGTGAGTCCTATACGGGTACGTGTCTATACGTTGTTAAGCAGTGTAAGGGTGAGTTCTTCTGGCGTGTGGTATTCATGTTGCATAATGTTGAATAATTTCTGCATGTTTTCTCTTTAAATGCTGGTTATGTCCAGTGATGAGTAATTAGTAGGATCAGATGGCAGTAGTAGTCTGCACATTTTATATTATATGCAAACTCTGTATAAACTCTCAGTAAGGTGTTGTACGCATGTTACAGATGTGATATCTGAGTCCGTAACATTAGAATAAGGTGGTGATTACTTAATGTGGAATTCGGGTTTTGCAGGGAGTACGAGTATCTGGATTAGGCAGCCTTGCATAATGGTTCCTTTTGCCAACATGTTGTGCTGATGTGAGTTTGGGAGTTAGTTTAATTACAGTCCCTTCACAACAGTATAGTTTGAAGTGATTTGTTTTTCTTCGGAAACGTAGATTGGTGAATAGAATAAAGTAGTTGTGTAAATATGCAAATATATATGTGTGGGTGTGTATATGTATGTGTATATATATACATATGTGCTATACGGTGTGCTATGGATATGTCATACGAAGTATACGAGTTAGTATACGAGTTGCAGTATTTAAATGATACAAAGCAGTGGTCACAAACTCGAGGAATGGAGCATATACTGCACAATCTGTGAAGTGAATTGATAAGTCGTTATATGGTAGCTGAGAACTGGATGCAGGTGTGTGTGATCTGGGAATTGCAGTCCATGGCAGCCAGCCATGTTTGTGGACCGCAGTGCAGGATGGGAAATGTGGTTTGTGACATGAGTAGATTTAACACTACCTTAATATGGTCAAATACAGTTTAAATGAAATGGATACATTTATAGGACAAATCTTATGCCTTTCACAATTGGGCGCTCAGCCAAGGTAACAATGGTGGTAAATTGAAACAACGCTCATAGATGATAAATTTTATTTTAGACTAAGTTAAATACATATTCACATTCCTCCAAAGTAAGCAACATTTAAATGTCATGTAAGAAGGATCTGAGTGATATTTTGAGTGTGGTACAGTTATAATTTAATAAGAGACAAAGGGGTACATGCATGTCTACCATTTAGACTAAACACTATTGTGGTACACATGAAACCAAATTCACTAGGTTGTTTTGAATGAAAATTAGTGGGATAAAAGTGACTAGAGGACTGTAAATACACATCTAGATCTCAACCTCATTTACTCTATTATTGGGATTATCACTCGTTGGCACAGATGGGATATTAATATGTTAGGTTAGTGAACACCACAAATGTTTAGACTAAAAGGATTTTTGCTTTCCTTTCTCAATATTCTTCTGGTAAATAAAAATCAGGAAGGGATAAGAATGTATCTTTGCCAAGTGGGTTTGTATTTTTAAAGTCAACAGACTAGAACTGTTTTACAGATTAACTAAACATGAGAGTGAAAGACCCCTTTATGAGAGGTGTTTATTCGTTTGATTAGAGCAGTAGAGATTACTTTAGTAATTTTTAAATGATTTGATAGACCAACATTATTTAATCTCTGCAGCAATATTTCCTGATCCACTGTGTCGAGAGCCGTTTATAAATCGACAGACAGGAAAGTGCAGAAGGTACCATGACATTGTTTTAGGACTTTCAAAACAACGGTTGTGCTGATATGTTTATATGACCTTAGACTTTTTGCAGACTGATAACATGTTCACTGAAAAGGCTTTCTAAAAGGGACATAGGACAGGAGGCTTTGGGATTGGACTGTAATGATCTAATATAGTGGCATTTCCCTGGTTTAATAAGAAATAAAATAAAATAAATAAATAAGAAAGCTGAGTTCCACATTTCTGGTATAACCCCGTTGTCTAATGAAAGATTAAAATGATAAGTTAAAAGAGATGAAATAATATTAACTGCTAAGTTTAGAAATACAGACTCCACACAATCAGGGCCTTGTGTTGGATAATTTGAGTGATCTGTAAACATCAGAAGTCCTAATATGTTAAAAACTGAACTCCTCATTTTGCATTGTTTTTGCATTATTAAAATCAGGGTACAGTAAATCACTTGATAAATATTCACCGTTTTAATAGGCCTAGATCTGATGCTTAAATTGAACATTTAATGATGGGTGTTGCAGTTGTGTGTTCCCAGTTGTCTGTCTCCATTTTCGAAAGTGGGCGGTGATGATGGCACCCCTCATCCTGAACTTGCTAACATACCTGGCACATTGTGGGCTACATAAGGTTGAAGCACGGCAAGTAACATGTACACTGTAATAAGCTAAAGTGAAGTATAGTCATCCTGTGTCCTGTAAACAATATCTTCAATCCTCAGAAAAGGATGAAGGGACATGCCCACTTAGTCTAGCATTATTACAGCAAGCTGTGATAACAAATATGATAAGTTTTGCAATACAACCAACCCACTCAGTAACCAATGTTTAAGGCTGGAAGAGGATGGTATTTTACACAAAAGTTATAGCTGCATTATTTATAGTATGATGTATACAGAATATATATATTATATATATATATATATATATATATATATTGTAGGGAGTTAGCTCGGGGGAAGGGCAGAGCACAGACCCACAAGAGACAGATTGCAGTCACAATGGGTGGTTTTTATTTATCTTAGTGTGAGCTGTCCGTCGTGAGGGTGCGAGGGTGTGTGAGTGCGTGGGGTTTCGTGGGGGTGTGGCTGTCGTGTGACCTTCTCGGGGGCGTGTCGGGGTTCCTGAGACGAGCGTGTGGGTCTCCCGTGACGTCATCCACCGGTGCGTGCGTTCTCACCAGCCGGCGGTCTCGTCCGCGCTCGCACCTTCGGAGAGAGAGAGAGAGAGAGAGAGAGCGAGAGAGATTAGCGGCCGGAGTGAGTCAATCTTGCCGTCGTGCTCAATGTTAGCGCGCCTGTATGCCGCTGAAGAGCTCACATGGAGTCTGTCTCTTCGCCGTCGTTTCCTCCTCTCTCGTACGGCCGGAAGCGCGTCCTTTTATCCTCCTCCTTCGTCGCCTGAGTGGTGGAATCTTCCCGACGAATTCCCCAATCGCCGGCCGGTGTAGCGTCAACGGTCCCGCCACACCGTGACGGTCCTTCCGGCTGATGGCGTGTTTGGCCCGAGGCTGTCCGCTTCGTGCCAGTGCGGCAGTTGGGGAAGGAGCGACTTTCTTCTCCTGCGCGCCGGCTGTCGGTCCGTCGCGACAATATATAAGATGTCCCAACTGTAACCCATTCCATTCCACATGATATTATCATTGATCAAGCGCTTTTTCCAAGTGACTGCATGTGAGAGCTCAAGGCGTTACTCCCCTTAACATTCCTAGATCAGTAGTACACCTGGAAGCGTCTCCTTCGGGGGCTGTGGGCTCCCCTGTGGTGTACTCCTCTGTGGTCATAGACTCCCTTGCACTCTCACAAGGCCGACAGGACATGATTGGGGTCATCCTCCGCCCCATAAAAGCACAACAAATGTTCCTGGACGTTATCAAGTATGGTCTGCAGTGGATCACTGATTGCTCGCTACATGACAAAAATCCTGAGATCTGGGTAGTCTTTGGACAAGCCTGATATTGAATGGACTTATGCTCTGCACCTGTACTATGGCTTTCAAACATCAACAAAGACTGTGTCTTACATGTGACTGAAAGGGTTGGGCGCTGCTGGGGGGGGGGGGGTACCGGCTCAGGAGTGTGGGGCGCTTACAGGGCTGTAGTTTATGTATTGAAAACATTGGATTTGGTGGCACAAGGATTGCCAGCACGGGGCGTGCCGTGGCTGGAGATGCTCTCTTAGTGCGGATCATTGGGAAAATTG
This sequence comes from Ictalurus furcatus, assembly GCF_023375685.1. NCBI lineage: Eukaryota > Metazoa > Chordata > Actinopteri > Siluriformes > Ictaluridae > Ictalurus > Ictalurus furcatus. The sequence goes on along the minus strand of NC_071257.1, from coordinate 9,642,767 downwards.
CTCTCTCACACATCGATCTTACGTTCATAACACCAGGTCATTTCTATTTTGAAAGAACAGGATATGGGGATATGGGGTTAATCTATGTGCCACCCAAACTGAAATTCTTAAACCTATTAGTGTGCCTAACACACCAAGTGTAGTGTTGTACTGCCTAATTAAGTCTGTGGAGCCAGTCACTGAGAACACTCACGATTGCCCAGCCGAAATTCATATTTCCTCGAGCTTAAAAGTTTCGGTCGGAAATTTCACAAACATTATGAACACCCTGATCTGCCCAATTGGCTGATTTAAAAGCTATCACTACAGAGTGCAACCTGGTTAAGGGTAGAATTGCTAATATATAAATATATAGATAAATACTGACGTTTAGGCCCATGGATTGTGTCGTCTATTTGGAGTTGTTTGAATGCAATGCGGTCTTAGAAAAAGCGTTGGAATGCCACTTATCGAGCAAATAGTTTAATTGGATTCTGATGGTACCTTATGCACTTTGCACTCAACGGTGGAGGATAACCTGAATGTGATATTTGTGTTCAAAATTTTTTTCCGTGACCAGGGATAGGTCTGGCATACCCTGATTTATGTTTGATGTAATTTGTGCTGATGCTAAACATATTTCGGTAGATGCTCTACCTCTTGCACTAATGACCTATCACATGCAGACTAACAGCAATATGTATCTAACACCGCATGAAATGCTTACGGGTCGGCCCATGTCTGTGTCTGTTCCTTATGAAGGACTGCCGCTGAAGTAATTTCAGATGAATCAAAAACATATATGAGACCACTAACTATTATGCATGAAGCTATCTATTCACCGGAAAAGAGCTGGGTGCATTGTTATGGGTGAGGCGTTACCGCCTCAACGGGGGGAGGTGTTCACCCGGAGGTGGGAGACCCGGAGCAGCGAGAGAATTCTGACTACAGGGCAGCAGCGGACTACAAGAACATGCGACCCCCGATCCCCGGAGGATGCTCAATTGACGAGATGGTGACGAAGCTGCCGTCAACGGGGGGTCTGCTATCGTAGAACTCTCAAGTCAGTGGCAGACAGGATGAGAAGATGTGAAGATCCATACCCTGGGTGTACGTGCTAGCCTAACCTCTCCCCAAAGGGTGGCTCTCTACAGTACGTAAAGTGCTTGAGCTGAAGACAACCAGCACACAGAGAGATACTGCCACCAGAGACTGTCAAGTTGTATTGTTATAAAATGTTTGTGATATGACGCACTCAGGCACGAGAAAAGTATAATGGTGCTGTCGAGCACATAGTGCTGGCAGGGTGGGAATTTTTCCTCATAGGAGGTTTTTTTGCCCACCCCTGACTGCAAAGGATTGGGGTTTGTTTTTTGGGGGGAAGCAAGACTCTGCAGGTCCCGACAAATACAAAACTGTGGGCTGACAGGCCTAGTTGAGAAAGATAGGGACGTGTAGATCCAATCAAATAGTTACTGTAGTGGCCACTCATACGTAAACTGGCGACGGCAGTAGTAGTAGTACTGAATGATTAGGGGAACTCAGTTAATCACACTTATAATCGATGTAGGCAAACAAACGTATAATCAAGGTAGTTAGATTCGAAATAAGATATATATATAGTTGAAAGGAGAAGTAAGTTAAGGGTTAAGAGTTATGGCTAGGTACATCTACATGGGTCCGGCGCAAAGTGGACGTAGGGGGGTCCTAAGGCCCATTCTCCAGCTATCAATCTACTATGAGACCCCGGGGCGCACAACGCTAGCACGTCTCCCACCAGGTCTATAAAACCTCCTCAGCTCCTAGTCTGATCAGTGTAGCGTAGAAGTTAGAAGGTTACTGTAAGGGACCCATTTGATTACGAGGACAGCGCAGGAATTATGGCGTCGTTACAGTAATCCTCCGACAGCTAGCGGGGGACGGCCATGGGGTGCGGCAGAACGAACCAGCTTCTCCACAGACACCCGCTTAATTAAGGTAGTGTATGAGGCTTTATAGCCTCAGAGGGGGGAAATATAAGGGTAATATCTTATAATAATAGAAAACTCTTTATAAAATACAGAATAGTAGGATATGTAGGACATTATGAAGTAGGAAGTACAGTAAACCGTTTTTCAAGCAGTATAACTATATATAAAATAGAGATATAGAGCAAATATGAAAATAAATTATAAACTAGAAATACAGGGAAATGTAACTTACTCATAATTCAGATGGTGAAGATTCTTGTCTCGCAAGGAAGGCCTTAATTTTAAGAGAAAACAATGAGGAGCCATTTATAAGGGTAGCTGAGTCAAGCTGCCCCCCCCCCCCGCGAGATAATAGGTCACTCTAGATTGTTTTGTCTCTCCACTTTTGATTCTATGTGTAATTTGAAAAGCCCTGGTTTTGATTCTATGTGTAATTTGAAAAGCCCTGGTTTTGATTCTATGTGTAATTTGAAAACCCCTGGTTTTGATTCTATGTGTAAGTTGAAAAGCCCTGTTTTTTGAGCTAATGGTAAGTGGAATAGCCCTTTTTTAGAACATAATAGTAAGGTAGATGAGCTCTTTTTTAACCCTATTGGTATTGATATCATAGTCTTCTTGAAACATATGGGTTATTTACTGTGCAAATACAGTATAAATACTGGAGCTTAAGCTCAGGGTATCAGATCACTTCTGAGAATTCTCATCGGTGTGGATCTCGTGTGGTGGAACGGAACAATAAATCTGGACCCTTGCTTCTTCTCACTCACGGCTGGTGTCTTTTTTTTCTATCTCCAACTGGGTACAGATGTAGATGTGAGTATTGGCTTCTATGTTAAATTTTAAGTGTTTTTGGGTAATAGGCTAAATTTGAGCCAGCAACATCCTCCATCTTCAGACCATTCAGATACAGTAGAATGGCACAAAACAAACAAAGAGGACACCATGAAAGAGGTGGAAAAACTGAACCCGCATGACAAATGTCAAAGTTTCCTAATCCCTTGATGTTTGTGTTTTATAAAGCGTCACAGAACGTAACAAAAAAACATTTGTGTCAGTAAATTATTCTTCTATTTTAAAACTGCCAATAAAGTTGCCTATAGCAGCTTTGCATTTTGCTGTGATGTCAAATAAGAGAAATTCTCCTTAACAAAGCAAATTGACAGAGGAGGAGAGAAACAATAAAAAATAAATAAATAAATAAACAGAACACATACTATTGTCATATCACAGCAAACCAGTGACTACATTTCCCATCCTGCACTGTGCCTACAAACATGGCTGCCATGGACTGCAATTCCCAGAACACTCATTCTTATTGCACATCTGCATCCAAATTCACACACTCACTCCACAGTATAAAGAGACTGTTTTCTACAATGTCTTTGCGAAGTATTAGTGTTACAATTGTACCAAGTGATATTACCCTGTTCCTTGTTTTGTTTCATGGTTCTTGATCTTATTCTCGTTCTCGATTGTAGCCTTGCCCTGTTTATGCCCGTTTGCCAATCGCCTGACCCTTTGCCTGTTTCTTGACCTCACTATTGTCTAATGTTTTGGACTTGTCTGCCTGTCTTTCTCTCATTAAACTCTTACCTGCATTTGCATCCATCCTACCTTAATTACGAGGAATACGTGACAAGCTAAAAACATCACCGTAAAAAAAATAAATACAGTAACACTGTGGCCAACCTAAAAGTTTCACTCAGATATATGCTGTACAAGTAAACTTTCTGTGTCTGGAAACAAAGGTCCTTACTCCAAGAGGCAAACACGGGAAACTACCTTGTGCCCACCTGCCATAACATGGAAACAGCTCACTCAGAGTCTGTATCTGAGAACTTGTGCTTTCTTTGAAAGTGTGCTGCCCTCCAGCTCCATGACCATTTTCTGTAGTACCTCAAAGGTATATTTCAGTTCAGGTGTGTAGTTGAGGTTCAAAGTGTACATTAGTCCAAATAATATTGTAGCAGCTAATGCAAAGTTATCCAAATCTTGTAAGATCATCTGGCCCTCAAGGACAATCCCGATGTCCTCTAGTCTGTCACAGGCATATGTGTTTGAGAACACAGATTCCCACTGTACCTTTAAAAGATGTACCTAATAAAGGGGACATACACACCGTGGTCCTCCAGAGTTTTACGATCTTTCAGGAGAGGTTCCAAAACTTTGTCATAACCATACATTTTTAAGTCATCACTTTTGCAAAGCACAGCAAGATAAATAGCTGATAAAGATGAATGAGAGCCTGGTGGCAGGTTTGCTAGTATCCAATAAACACCACAAAGGTTGTGCTTCTTTCAAGAGGTCCCTAGAGGGTCGCAGGTCTCAAAATCATCCACATACAGACAGTGATATTCGTAACTCATCAGAATTCAAGCAGCAGTTTTCCTTAAAATGCTGACCATCTTTAGGGGACAGGTATTTATAAGATGGGTCAAGTGCAACGTCTTCCTTTCCTCTATGCCTTGTCAAGAATGACTTTTCTATTTAAAATCTGCTGTAAGGATTTTAACAGTGGGATATACTGAAAAGACAGTTTCGTTTTATGATCAAGTATGTAGGTAATTGGTTCCACATTACAATTTTTCCTTGTAATATCATTTACATTGATATGAAGTGCTAAGAGGGCCAACTTTTTAAACTGCTTTAGGAGCACGGTTAGATGAACAAACTGCGGTGGTGATTTCCTCAACTACATAGTCATCAACTTCGAGGTTGTCGGTTACATAACCTCTAGAATCTAGAGTCTAGATAGTGGGACTGATGCAGAGCTTATCAAGTAGTAAAGTTCTTTTAAGAACTTATCAATAGCTGTGCCTGGCACATTGACTAAATATTCCAACTTCAGTAAGGCTGCTGAAAGCTGCTGCTCAATTGCACTTGGGAGTACCTCGTATTTATCACTCCAATCTAGGGAAGTAGCAGATGAGTACTCTTCTATACACTTCTCAATCTTGCCATCAGAAAGTGAATGATCTAATGACAGATGCTACTGTAGTTGTTCTCACAGTACCTGGCTTAAAATCAGTTAGGGTGTGAGATGTATGTCTCTGAGTCTTGTGAGATTTAAAGTTTCCATAAATACAGCTTTGAAGACTATAACCAACAAACATACAACAAATATTTTCATTTTTCTTCAGATGTTAGTTGATACGAACAAAGTATTCCCTTTCATTTGTTAAGTTCTTGCATGAACATAAGTGGCAGCTGAATACAGACAACTCTAAGTGTCTGACTAACTTGTGTAGAATGCATTGTACATTGATGTACAATTAAAGCATTCCATGTCTTAAATGTGTATGGGCATTTTGAATATGTACATGCATAAAAGAAGGTACGTCCAAAGTGTGGATGTTTAAGTTTATAATGGTTAAGTAGCTCCAATCTACCTGCAACTGAGCACCCTTTACACTGCCATATTCACTGGAGGGGGAAGAGAGAAAAATAAAATATATTCTTTAACATTTGCAACATCATACTAACATAACTAAAACTTATTGTTTATAGTATATTTAAATAAATACTCACCACTACTATACAGCCTTTGCAACAACACTCAGAGTGAAGTGGATGTCAATAATTGCATGTGACTGGAGGAATATCAGATATATGTAAAATATCAAAATTATGCATTAGATTTAAAGCACTTACATTTTCCCCCAGAGGTAGGTAAAGGTTCAGACAATTCAGGGTATTTCCTTCTTAATTTGAAAAATAACCTGATAAAATAAATGTAAATTAATAAATAATTTTTACTACTGGTTGGTGAAGCATTAAAGAAATAATGTGATTTCTTACATGTTAATCTGAGACAGCTAATCCACATGGAATTTCAACCAACAGAAATATACACCTATGCAACATAGGGCTGCATAATTAATTGAATATTGATCATATGATTACGATTTTAACTGCCCACAATTACATGAACATGATCGACTGCGATAATGACTTTTAAAGTTCGTCCTCTGCTCATAGAAAACTCTGCTGCATATCAATTCAAGCGCTCCCTAAATTTACAGCCAATCACCATAGAGCGGTGTGGGGATGACGTCATTTTGTACGCCAAAACCCCAGAAACGAATTAGCATTTTAGCCCTTCCGGTTCCATTGTCCAGAAGTCACTGGGTTTTTTGAATGGGATTTTGGGCAAAAGCCAGAAATAAGGTCTGTGGTGAACACAAGCTCAAAATATTTTCACATTTTATTCCACAACATAATGTACGCCAGTAAAACCCCACTCGTGATTTAAAAAAAAAAAAAAAAAAAAAAAAAAGCTTTTGTGTGTATTGAAAAAGGCGATTGCTAACATGTTGCTAAATGAGACTACAGACGTTGTCAGGGACATTAAACGTCATCACGCCGAACAGGAAAAGTCTTTGCAGATAAACTGGTTCAGGTATGCTGTGCACAATTCCCAAAAAAATTGGATGAAGATTCAATCGCAGAGTAAATCTGTATTATGGAAGATGTTTTAAATCAAGTTTGGAAAAGTTGTCAGAAGCTTGGTGATGGTGACATTGTAGTCGAGCGACCATGGTGCAGTTCGTTTATAGCATATGATTAGCTGTTTATTTCTGGCGATTGTATTTAGGCTTCAAACTTCATAAAAGTTGTGTTCATTTATGAAAATTATCTTGGACAAAACGTGTTAGTATTGTAAACTTTTGTTGATCACAGAGCTTTTTTTTTTTTTTTTTTTTTTTGCAATAATCCAAAAGCCTATATGAAAATCCTATTGGGTTTTTGTTAAGGGAACCAGTGTGATGCTAACTTCCAGGTTCTGGTACAAAATGACATCATCCCTAGACCACTCTATTGTGTGATTTGGCTACGTCTCTCCTCCTGTAAACACTGTTATTGCCTTTTCTGCATAGGCCTGAATTGTTTTCATTTGGTTACATATTGTTATATTTGATTGCATATTTTCATTTGGTTGATGGCATTTTTATTTTTAATTATCCTATATTTTGGGTACAATTTTATATACATTTTGCTTCTACAAAATGATGCACTTTAAGGACCAGTCTAATCTGAGCCAAAGATTTGTACATTTGCAGGAATGTAGCACAGCCTGGAGGTGAAAGCAGGGGCCTGTTTATTCAAATGTGAAAGTGCAATAAAAATATGTTGTCCCTAAAATCAATGAATAACCATGATAAATAATTGTGATCTCAATATTGATAAAAAAAAATAATTGTGATCATCATTTTGGCCATAATCGTGCAGCCCTAAAGGGAATAGGTAAATAAGTTTATGAAAGAATTAAATCTAGCATACCTTCGGAATTGGCAACTGTCATTGAAAGGAAATGTGTGAAAAATCAGAAAAAGGCATGCCTGAGATGTATGTGAGGGAGGGTGAGAAGAAATATAAAACTAAGAATATGAGTGTGAAGAAAGTGTATGGTTGGCTAATTATTACGGTACCTTGTCGGAGGCAAGCGCGGACAAACAGGGCTAGAGTGTGAGGATCAGGTGGGAGACGAAACACGGTAGACAGCAGTAGGTCCGGTGATCGGGCGAACAATCCAGACTGGGCTAGGCAGGGAAACGCAATCCAAATACAGGCAATGAATCCAAAAACCGTAGAATTCTGAAACACAGACAAAGGCTTGGTGAACGTCAGAGGTACAGCTGCTGAGCATTTACTTCATGAGGCGCTGAAGTTAACAAGGCCTTTTATAACCTATGATGAAGCACAGGTGTTAGCACTCAGTACTCCGGCGAACTTGAGCGCGTACATGGCCTGAAAGTGTAGTTCTCGTCGGCCATGTTTGTAGTTGGCACTGCATTCTGGGAACAAGTAGTTGCGAACTCGCCGTGTCCTGACACTAATAGTGGATGTGGTAAAAGAGCCAGTGGCAGAAAAAGTATAGAGTGTTTGGAGATTTGGATGTAAAGGAAATATGGTTAAATTTAAAATACAACAGTATAGAGTGTGAGAATAATGACAGTTTAATAGGGCATAACAGAATCTATACGTGCTAAATAAAATAAATAATGATGTGAATGTGATGTGTGATGTATGTAATAGTGGTCATGAGAGTTTCATGCATTAATTTTTGGAATGTGGTGCTTTAATTTATTTGATTTTTTAAAAGCTTTGTTAAAAGAAAATGGGTGTGGGGAGTTGGATTTGGAGGGCAGGTGGAGGGAAATATTTTTGTTCATTTTGTTCAAAAAGGGGAAAACAGGGAACTTTTGCTTGATGAATTTTGTATTAAGCCATGCCATATCATTAGTTATGATCAAAGAAAGCACCTGAAAGAGGCACCAATGATTGTGAATTTGGATGGAAAGAAAGATGCAAAAGCAGAGGATATTATTAAGGCAGTAACAGAAAGAATGGGAGAGGGAAAAATTTTGGCAGTGAGACAGAGACAAGGAAAAGAATATGAACTGGTGCTGGAGAAGGAAGAAATGTGAGACAACTTAATGGATGGATTGATAATGAAAGGAGCTATCAGTGAGGTAAAAAAAAAAACTGTATACGAATATGTTGTCTGTTTTATGCATTTGCCTGTTTACTTGAATGATGAAGAAATTGAACGGATAGGGGTCTTCCCCATATCCAAAATTAAAAGAAGATTATATCCAGGCACTAACATTGAGGATGGCACTAGATTTGTCAAAACAAGGTTCCCTAGAGAAGTGTTTTCCCTACCATACATCACAAAGCTGGAAACAGCAGAAGGACTCCACAATTTCTGAGCAGTGCACAGTCATCAGGTGAAGACCTGTTGGCTGTGCATTAGGCCGGAACATCTAGTGAAAGATTGCCTTGATTTTAAGTGCTATAAGTGTGAGGAGTATGTGGAAAACACCACCTCAGTAAGAATCTGAAAATAAAAGGAGATCATCACCTGGGACAGAAAATGGTGTATATGTAGGTAGAAGGTTTCAAAGCAGCTATACATCCAGGTCATAAAACACACACTCAGCAGGAGAATCCAAAATAATATCCAGAACAAATCACAAGGCAAGGAAGGGACAAAATATCAGTCATCAGAAATTACATCAAAACAGGAGCACTAGGCAAGCAGCAAAGACAATTCGCAGGCAAACACCAACTAAACTACACTAACTAAACACTTCACACCAAAGTTTATGTTCACATGGTTATATAGCATGGGAACAGGAAACAATCAGGGATTTAAATTGGCTCCTGGTCCATTTTAGGATTCAGTTTAAGATTCTGATGTTTGTTTTTAAAACTCTTAATAATCAAGCTCCTTCCTATCTCTAGGATCTTCTTACACCACATTTATCGAACAGAATTATAAGATCTTCTGATAGATTTCTTTTGCATGTCCCTCGTTCCTGGTTAAAAACAAAGGGGGATAGAGCTTTTTCAGTTGCTGCCCCTCGTTTATGGAATCAATTGCCACTGACATCTGCCTTGCACCTTCTGATACCACTTTTAAAAAGAGGCTTAAAACATATTTCTTCTCCCAGGCGTTTTAATCTAATTGTTGGGTTTTTTTTTTGTTTGTTTGTTTTTTACTATTGTTTAATTTCTGTTATTATTTGGTTTTATTCTGTTTTATATTTTACTTTCCTTTTACTTTTCCCTGTGTGAAACGTGCTATATAAATAAAATTTATTTACTTACTTAAAGGAAGCAGAGGTTTTAACATTCAGGAAAGGGTCCCCTCTGGTGGTGTAGAAGGGAAATGTCCATTGCAGTCATTTTAAATAGGTGGGTTATATACAGTGGCAAGAAAAAGTATGTGAACCTTTGGAATTTCATGGTTTTCTGCATAAATTTGTCATAAAATGTGATCTGATCTTCATCTAAGTCAAGGGTATTGACAAATATAATGTGTCTAAAATAATAACACAAAATAAAGTCTGATCCCTCATGTCTTTATTGAACACACTCATTCAACATTCAAGATGGCAGTGGAAAAAGTAAGTGAACCCTTAGAATTAATAATTGGTTGACCCCGCCTTGGCAGCAATAACCTCAACCAGGCGCTTCCTGTAGCTGTGGATCAGACCTGAACATCGTTCAGGAGGAATTTTAGCCCATTCTTCCTGGCAGAACTGCTTTAGCTCTGTCATATTCTTTGAACGTCTCATGTGTATGGCTCTCTTCAAGTCATTCCATAGCATCTCTATCGGGTTGAGGTCTGGGCTCTGACTTGGCCACTCCAAAAGGCTGATTTTGTTTTTTCTGAAGCCATTATGTTGTGGACTTGCTCCGGTGTTTTGGGTCGTTGTCCTGTTGCATCACCAAACTTCTACAGAGTTTCAGCTGATGTACAGACATTCTCACATTATCCTGAAGAATTGTCTGATATATCTGGGAATTCATCTTCCCCTCAATGATTGCAAGCTTGCCAGGACCTGATGCAGCAAAGCAGGCCCAAATCATGACGTTTCCTTCACAACACTTTACGATTGGGATGACGTTTTCATGACGATATGCCATGCCCTTTCTACGCCAGATGTAGTGCTTAGTTTCATCAGTTCACAAAACATTTTGCCAATACCACTGTGGAGTGTCAGTGTGCTCTTTTGCAAACTTCAGGCATGCAGCAATGTTCTTTTTAGTAAGCAGTGGCTTCCTTCATGGTGTCCTGCTGTAGATACCCTGCTTGTTCAATGTTTTACATATTGTAGAATCATGAACAGAGATGTTAGTGCAATAAAGAGTTAAGAGTGTTTATTTTTCACTGTTGTTCCATTTTAATGTGTTAATACATTGATGATTCAAGTGAGTATAATGCTAATCAGTCATCTATTAGGATGGTCTGAATCCTGCACTCTGGGATCGATTGCTTTAGTCTCCGCCCATATACCTGGAGGAAAAGCGGTAATTTTCCATTCGAGTAAAGCTCTCGTGGAAATAACACCGACCGTCATGCTTGTGACTTATTTTTCCTCTATATAGATGGGGGGAGACAACATTAGCCAGTTCCAATGATGCCTTCAAATCTTTGGCTGTCATTCAGGGTTGTTTCTTTCATTGATGAGTCTTCGTTGTGCTCTTGGTGTCATTTTGACTGGGCGCCCACTTCTTGGTAGAGTAGCAACAGTCCCAAAGTGTCTCCATTTGTAGAATGTTTGCCTAACTGTAGACTGGTGAATTTCTAAAGCCTTTGAAATCACTTTGTAACCCTTGCCAGCTTTATGTAAATCAACAATTCTTCACCGTCGATCCTCTGAAAGCTCTTTTTGGCGAGGCATGGCTCACATAAGCGTATGCTTCTTGTGCAGAGCAAACTCCAAAAGTTTGAGGGGTTTTTATCCGTCAAAGTAGCTGTAGTCCACACCTCCAAACTCATTTCCATAACGAGACTCCAGGTGTGCTAAAACCTGACTCCAATTAGCTTTTTTGAGGTCATTAACATGTGAGGGTTCATGTGAGGGTTCACATACTTTTCCCACAATCACTATTAGGTCTTTTTTGGATGTTCTCAACAAAGACATGAAATCTTGTGAAAAATGAAAAGACAAAGAATTTATTTTGTGTTATTATTTTAGACGCATTATATTTGTCAATACTTGACTTAGATGAAGATCAGATCACATTTTATGACAAATTTATGCAGAAACCCATGAAATTCCAAAAGGTTCACATACTTTTTCTTGCCACTGTAGATAAACATATAGAAATATAAAAATAAAAGATATTGACCTCTCATCACTTCTTTACTGACTTGCTTTGATGGAGCTGCTGGACACTATCAAGTTAAAAATCAAACTCCTGCAGGAATCTTACAAAAAAAGTCATCAAAGCAGAGATTTGTGCAACAAACATGGAACTTCAAAAATACTGGCATAATTTATATATATATATATATATATAGAGAGAGAGAGAGAGAGAGAGAGAGAGAGAGAGAGTCCCGTCGGGGCCATGTGTATGCGGAGTTTGCATGTTCTCCCTGTGCTGTGGGAGTTTCCTCCAGGTACTCCCGTTTCCTCCCCCAGTCCAAAGACATGCATGGTAGGCTGATTGGCGTGTCTAAAGTGTCCGTAGTGTATGAATGGGTGTGTGAGTGTGTATGTGATTGTGCCCTGCGATGGATTGGCACCCTGTCCAGGGTGCACCCTGCCTTGTGCCCGATGCTCCCTGGGATAGGCTCCAGGTTCCCCGTGACCCTGAAAATGAGTAAGTAGTAGAGGATGGATAGATGGAGATATATATATATATATATATATATATATATATATATATATATATATATATATAGATATATATAGATATATATATATATATCTATATATATATATAGATATATAGATAGATAGGTAGATAATTTGGTCAAATTAAATATCAGCCCCTATGATTACAAGTCTCTTACAGTACAGCACAGCGCATCAATATCTACTACACACTGGTTAACTTTTTCTGCTCTTCAGAAGGTTCGGGAGCATTTTCTTGCTGAGTCCAGCCTTCAAGAGCTTGTTGAAAGACTCTGGAGAGCATTCATGCTGTTGAACAGGAGGCTCAGCTGCCAGGGGCCATGATATACACGAACCTAGCAATATTCTCCACCTGGAACAAGAAAACATTGATGCATTTAATCTAATATCATGTTGTGGTCTACACAAAACATTGGCTAAGTTTCTAAAATCAGTTTACATTATGAATATTCTTACCTCCATCATTGCACATTTTTACAAAACACCTTAAAACTCATTTTCATAATCTTGTTTTTAATAGTTTAATAGTTTAAAAAAAGTTTAATAGCTGTTAATCTTAATAACATGCACCCAACATGCCATAAAACTCCTCCACTACATGGTGCAACAAGAGGGAATCAATAGAGAAACTAATTAGGACCTAAACAGGGCCAGCTGGATACAGTCAGGGTAACAACCCAATGCGCGGAGACAGGAGCAGAAAGTGAAATATATTTGTAAGTCATATCATAGGGCATATGTATTATATGACAGAGAGGACGGTCTTATCGAGTGCTTTTTGTAGTAGCCCAAGTTCAACATCTTCTCCCTCACTGAAGTCGTCTGCATCCTATTCACTAGGCAGAAACAGAAGAACACACACTCACTGTCCACTTAATAGGAACACCTGCTCATTCATGCAGTTCTCCAATCAGCCAATCATGTGGCAGCAAGACAATGCATAAAATCATACAGATACAGGTCAAGAGCTTCAGTTAATGTTCAAACTTCAGAATGGCGAAAAAATTGTGATCTCTGTGACTTTAACTATGACATGGTTGTTGGTGCCAGATGGGCTGGTTAGAGTATTTCAGAAACTGCTGATCTCCTGGGATTTTCACACAAAAGTTTTTAGATTTTACTGAGAACGGTGTGATTAAGAAAAAACATCCAGTGAGCAGCAGTTCTGTGGACAGAAACACCTTGTTTATGTGAGAGAGAGATCGACGGAGAATGGCCAGACTGGTTTGAGCTGACACATCATGACATCAGTAATGTAAATGGAGAACTGCTGATATTCAGTTCATGTGGTTCAGTATGGTGCACCAAATGTAAAAGTATTTTATTGTTGCTTTGTTGGAACATGATTTTATTTTGAAATGTTTTTATTTCAGTTTTGATTATTAAATATAATCTATTAAATATACAATATTATTAAATACTATTAAGTAATCTTATTAATTTGTATGAAAGTGGTAAAATCATGATGAGAGCTGAGACTGAAGTCTTTAAAGATTTCCAGAACATCCTCCTAGAGGAGACTGAGGAAACGATAGAGCTGTCTCTGGGTAAGTAAAGAAATTAACTTATAATGAGGAAAAAGCATTTTTATTACACATTTAAATATCTTTTACACTGATAAAGTGGTGTGTAGGGGAAATGGTCTGTTTATACAGGAAGAACTAGAAATGCAAGCTATATACTAGCAGTATCACCATCCACTTTATTAGGAACACCGGTTTGTTTTGTTCTCAGACAGTACATTATGAAACCGTTTCTTTTAAGCCCATATCACTAAACATGCCTGGTGCTGGCACTCAGTAGTTGGAGCTCAGCAACATGTTGATTGATAAATCATGTTTTGCTAAATCATGGTCAATGTCAGTGTTTAATAACTGGCTTCCTAACCTACTGCATAAACCAAGCACATATTCACTATTCTAATTAAATAAAACCAGACAAGCTAAATTAATTAAAAGGCAAAGATCAGGATACAACACACTGTACAGGTCAGAACACTAAAACACACAACACAGCAAACTCCACTGTAAACCATGTCCATGTCATTTACACTGAAACACTGTTAAATAACAGCAGTAAAAAATCAGTAAGTAAATAAATATATAGTTAAATAAATAAATAACCGGGTCCAATACATCCGAACACTGTAAATAGTCATACAAACCAATCCTGTTATTTTTAGCCTAACAATGTGTAAAGCAAAAGCCAATTTTTCTGTGTAAAATATTCCCTATCTTCAAAAGTAAAGGTGAAACAGCATCATGTGTTAAACAGATTTTTAGCTTCAGTTGTACATGGCCAGACTCTTCCATATCCAGACTTTACTTGGGAGGAATGCTGGCCCAAATTTAGCCTATTACCCAAAGACACTTAAAATTCAACATAGAAGCAAATACTCACATCTGTAAACCCAGTTGGAGATAGAAAAAAAGACATCAGCCGTGAGTGAGAAGAAGCAAGGGTCCAGATTTATTGGTCCCGTTCCACCACACGAGATCCACACCGATGAGAATTCTCAGAAGTGATCTGACACCTGGAGCTCAAGCTCCAGTATTTATACTGTATTTACACAGTAGATAACCAATATATTTTAGAAAGACTATGATATCAATACCAATAGGGTTAAAAAAGAGCTCATCTCCATGATGTTTAAAAAGAGGCTTATCAAATTTACCATTATGTTTTGAAAGAGGACTTTCTGACTACCATTAGGATTGAAAGTGGGAGAGAGAGAAAACAATTATAGAGAGACCTTAGTCTCATGTTGTTATCTCATAATGTTATGTGTGTGCGTTGGGCCTTTGTGTGTGTTATGTCTGCAAGCCTGCCCTTGACTGTACGAGAGTGTGTGTGTTTCTCAGCCTGCCCTCCTCAGCTCTTATATTTCTCTGTGACCAATAAACCATAGTGTGTTACTCTTAAAGATCTTAAAGTGTGAATCTAACCAGTCCCGTGAACTTTCAATAAAATTACATATTACTCATACTAGGTCTCCCTCCTGTTTATTTCATGTCATTTTTATCCACAACATTCCCCCATCTGAGGCTATAAAGCCTCATAAACTACCTTAATTAAGCGGGTATCTGTGGAGAAACTGGTTCTGCCGCACCCCATGGCCGTCCCCCGCTAGCTGTCGGAGGATTACTCTAACGAAGCCATAATTCCTGCGCTCATCCTCGTAATCAAATGGGTCCCTTACAGTAACCACTTCTACGCTACACTGATCAGGATTGGATCTACACGTCCCTATCTTTCTCAACTGGGCCTGTCAGCCCACAGTTTTGTATTTGTCGGGACTGCAGAGTCTTGCTTCCCCCCAAAAAAACAAACCCCAATCCTTCGCAGTCAGGGGTGGGCGAAAAAACCTCCTATGAGGAAAAATTCCCATCCTGCCAGCACTACGTGCTCGACAGCACCATTATACTTTTCTCGTGCCTGAGTGCGTCACACTTTGTTGCACATCACATGTCACGGGTCATATCACAAACATTTTATAACAATACAACTTGACAGTCTCTGTTGGAAGTATCTCTCTGTATGCTGGTTGTCTTCAGCTCAAGCACTTTACGTACTGTAGAGAGCCACCCTTTGGGGAGAGGTTAGGCTAGCACTTACACCCAGGGTATGGATCATCACATCTTCTCATCCTGGTCTGCCATTGACTTGAGAGTTCTATGATAGACGAGAGTTCTCTCTCTTGGGCAGACCCCCCGTTGACATCAGCTTCGTACCGGACCTTCACGTGTTCCCCACCACCTCGTCATTGGATCGAGCATCCTCCGGGGGTCGCATGTTCTTGTAGTCAGCTGCTGCCTTGTAGTTCTTGTAGTCAGCTTCAGCTCCTGGTCTCCCTCCTCCGGGTGAACACCTCCCCCCGTTGAGGCGGTAACGCCTCACCCATAACAATGCACCCAGCTCTTTTCCTGTGAATAGATAACTTCATACATAACAGTTAGTTGTCTCATATATGTTTTTTGAGCCATCTGCAATTACTCCAGTGGCAGTCCTTCATAAGGAACAGACACAGACATGGGTCGACCCGTAAGCATTTCATGCGGTGTTAGATACATATTGCTGTTAGTCTGCATGCGATAGGTCATTAGTGCAAGAGATAGAGCATCTACCGAAATATGTTTAGTATCAGCACAAATTACGTTAAACTTGAGATGGTATGCCAGATCTAGGACCTATCCCTGGTCAAGGAAAAAAAATTTTTGAACACAAATCTCACACTCAGATTATCCTCCACCGTTGCCTGTAAGTACAGAGATCATTCCTCTACCTTCCCCCTCGCACACTGGTTAAAATCATGGGCATCTGTAATACATACAGTGCAAAATGCAGAAGGTACAATTAGAATTCAATTAACTATTTGCTCGGTATGTTAAAGTGGCGTTCCAATTTATTCTAAAACCTCACTGCATTCGCACAACTCCAAACCGATGACACAATCCATGGGCATAAACGTCAGTATTTATCTATATATTTATATATATATTAGCAATTTTACCCTTAACCAGGTTGCACTCTGTAGTGATAGCTTTTAATGCAACCAATTGGGCAGATCAGGGTGCTCATAATGTTTGTGAAATTTCAGACTCGAAACTTCAGACTTTTAAGCTCGAGGAAATATGAATTTCGGCTAGGCAATCGTGAGTGTTCTCTGAGACTGGCTCCACAGAATTAATTAGGAAATACAACACTACAGTTGGAGTGTTAGGCACACTAATGGGTTTAAGAGTTTCAATTTTGGGTGGCACATAGACTAACCCCATATCCCCATATCCTGTTCTTTCAAAATAGAAATGACCTGGTGTGATGAGTGTAAGATCGATGTGTGAGAGAGCAATTTTCCCAGTGATCTGCACTAAGAGAGCATCTCCAGCCGCGGCACGCACCGTGCTGGCAATCCTTGTGCCACCAAATCCAATGTTTTCAATACATAAACTATAGCCCTGCAAGCGCCGCACACTCCTGAGCCGGGACCCCCCCCAGTGGTGTCCCCCCTTTCAGTCACATGTAAGACAAAGTCTTTGTTGAAGTCTGCCAGCCACAGTACAGGTGCAGAGCATAAGTCCATTCAATGTCAGGCTTGTCCAAAGAACACCCAGATCTCAGGATTTTGTCATGTAGAGAGCAATCAGTGATCCACTGCAGACCATACTTGATAACGTCCAGGAACATTTGTTGTGCTTTATGGGGCAGAGGATGACCCCAATCATGTCCTGTCGGCCTTGGGAGCGTGCAAGGGAGTCTATGACCACAGAGGAGCACATCGCAGGGGAGCCCACAGCCCCCGAAGGAGACGCTCCCAGGTGTACTACTGATCTAGGAATGTTAAGGGGAGTAACGGCCTTGAGCTCTCACATGCAGTCACTTGGAAAAAGCGCTGATCAATAATAATATCACGTGGAATGGAATGGGTTACAGTAGGGACATATATATATATATATATATATATATATATATATATATATATATATATATATATATATATATATTCTATATACACACAACATACTATAAATAATGGAGCTACTGGGATGACTAGTTAGTTGACTGTGCAACTTTTGTGTAAAATGCCATCCTCTTCCAGCCTTAAACATTGGTTACTGGGTGGGTTGTATTGCAGAACTTATCGCAGTTGTTATCACAGCTTGCTGTAATAATGCTAGACTAAGTGGGCATGTTCCTTCATCCTTTTCTGAGGATTGAAGATATTGTTTACAGGGCACAGGATGACTATACATCACTTTAGCTTATTACAGTGTACATGTTACTTGCCGTGCTTCAACCTTATGTAATCCATAATGTGCCAGGTATGTTAGCGAGTTCAGGATGAGGGGTGCCATCATCACTGTCCACTTTGGAAACTGGAGACAGAAAACTGGGAACACACAACTGTAAAACCCATCATTAAATGTTCAATTTATGCCCCAGATCTAGGCCTATTACAAATGGTGAATACTTTTCAAGTGATTCACTGTATACTGATTTTAATAATGCAGAAAGCCATTAAACATTCAAAATGAGGAGACTTCTGATGTTTACAGAGCACACACATTGTTCGATATAAATCAATCACAAGGCCCTGATTGTGTGGAGTCTGTATTTCTAAACTTAGCAGCTGATATTATTTCATCTCTTTTGACTTATCTTTTTAATCTTTCATTAGACAACGGGGTTATACCAGAAGTTTGGAAATCAGCTTTTTTTTTTTTTTTTTATTAAACCAGGGAAATCCCACTATATTAGATCATTACAGTCCAATCCCAAAGCCTCCTGTCCTATGTTCCTTTTAGAAAGCCTTTTCAGTGAACCGTTGACATGTTATCAGTTTGCAAAAAAGTCTAAGGTCATATAAACATATCAGCACAACAGCTGTTTTGAAAGTCCTAAAACAATGTCACGGTACCTTCTGCACTTCCCTGTCTGTCGATTTATAAAAGGCCTTCGACACAGTGGATCATGAAATATTGCTGCAGAGATTAAATAATGTTGGTCTATCAAATCATTTAAAAATTATTAAAGTAATCTCAACTTCTCTAATCAAACGAATAACACCTCTCATAAAGCGGTCTTCCACTCTCATGTTTAGTTAATCTGTAAAAGAGTTCTAGTCTGTTGACTTTAAAAATACAAACCCAATTGGCAAAGATTCATTCTTATCCCTTCCTGATTTCCTTTCTTAATATCCTTCTGGTGCATGAAAAACAAAATCCTTTAGTCTAGGACTATTTGTGATGTACACTAACCTAACATGTTAATATCCCATCTGTGCTAAGGAGTGATAATCCCAACAATACAGAACTAAAATAAAGTAAATGAGGTTGAGATCTAGACATGTATTTATAGTTCTCTAGTCACTTTTATCCCATTAATTTTTATTCAAAACAACCTAGTGAATTTGGTTTTATGTGTACAACAATAGTGTTTAGTCTAAATGGTAGACATGCATGCACCCCTTCGTCCCTTATTAACTTATAACTGTACCACTCTCAAAATATCACTCAGACCCTTCATACATGACATTTAAATTGTGTTCACTTTATTTAAATATATCTAATTAGGAGTAATGTGAATATGTATTTAACTTAGTCTAAAATAAAATTTATCATCTATGAGCTTTGTTTCAATTCACCACCAATTTGTTTCCTTGGCTGAGCGCCCACTTGTGAAAAGGCATAAGATTCCTTCTATAAATGTATCCATTTCATTTAAACTGTATTTGACCATATTAAGGTAGTGTTAAATCTACTCATGTCACAAACCACATTTCCCATCCTGCACTGCGGTCCACAAACATGGCTGCCATGGACTGCAATTCCCAGATCACACACACACCTGCATCCAGTTCACAGCTCAGTCACAGCTACCGTATAAAGATTTATCAATTCACTTCACAGATTGTGCAGTATATGCTCCATTCCTCGAGTTTGTGACCACTGCTCTGTATTATTTAAATATTGCAACTCGTATACTTTGTATGACATATCCATAGCACACCGTATAATTTTATATATTATATATTTATATATATATATATATATATATATATATATATATATATATATATATATATATATATATATATATATATATATTTGTATATTTACACAACTACTTTATTCTATTCACCAATCTACAGTTCAGAAAAGAAACAAATCACTGCAAACTACACTGTTGCAAAGAGACTGTAATTAAACTAACTCACAAACTCCCATCAGCACAACATGTCAGCAAAAGGAACCATTATGCAAGGCTGCCTAATCCAGATACTCGTACTCCCTGCAAAACCCGAATTCCACATTAAGTAATCACCACCTTATTCTAATGTTATGGACTCAGATATCACATCTGTAACAGGCGTACAACACCTTACAGAGAGTTCAAAATGTGCAGACTACTACTGCCATCTGATCTTACTAATTATTCATCACTGGACATAACCAGCATTTAAAGAGAAAATATGCAGAAATTATTCATCATTATGCAACATGAATACCACATGCCAGAAGAACTCACACTTACACTGCTTAACAATGTATAGACACGTACCCATATAGGAATCACAGATACACAAATTAGTTATGGTTATTCCAGCTCTTGTTAGTGAGTCAGTTCACTTGACTTACTTACATTTATTACTGCTGTGAAGGTACAGTGCTCTCTAAAACCAAATGTTTAGGCTCAACATTATCTCAACAGGGAGGATGTGACCTAGCCTGATACGGACCACATTGCACACGTCTCACTTCGGTCCTTGTGATTTGGCCTCAGAGTTAGGCAGAGACTGTAACTTCGGGTGTGTTTTACTTTTCAGGGTTTTTTTTAAAATTAATTTGTTAAGTACATCACTCACAAGGAACAGGTTCAAATGTCAGCTGATCAATTTTATCATTAGTCAAGCAAAGATGTCGATATGCCTGTGCAGAAGAAAGAACGTGGCACAACACATAAACTACCATTAAAGTTCTCTCCGGACTGGACTGATAACATCAAAAAATACTGATTGATTTTAATTTTTACAGAAATATGTTTAAGCATTTATATATATTATATATATATATATATATATATATATATATATATATATATATATATATATATATATATATATATAGAGTCACCTTGACTTTAATGTGTAGTGTGAAATTTGATAACTAAAAGATTGTAAAAAGGGGAAGAAAAAAGGAAAAAAAAAATCTCTCGCACGCACTCTCTCCCTCTCTTGCACGCTCTGTGTTTAGATGAACGTCATCATGGAACTCAAAACACTTTCATTCAGTTTCCAAACAGGGAAACACACAGGATTCAAATTAAAATTAAAAGAATGATTTGGAGCTCCGGCGCGCATGCTTCTGACCAGCCGTGTACCCAATCTAAATATGGAACTGTATACAATCCGCTCAACACGGTCTCAATCCAGTCTGGTGTCATGCCAGGAAACTGAGGAGCCGGGCCGGACGGAGACCCTCCCTCATAACTTGGAACACGCACAGTAACACCATAATACTAAACAAACAATAAACACACATAAAACTCTTTCAGGCGAACCACACAGACAGTTTTGCAAAACACCAATCATTTTTGAGTTATGACAACTTTAAATTAATTTCAACCAACAAACCACACTGAGTTGGAGAAATCACCTTTTCCTCGACAGTCAAATGTATTCAATTAAAACTCATTTAATAATCTGTATAATAAACACAAGTTTTTAACTTGATTACTCATAAAAATCATGTTGTTCCAACTAGTTTTTCCACATTATTTAAAAGGAATTTAAGTGTTATGTACTTAATTACCATAACTGTGAACACAATTTTTTATAACTTACTAACTTCAAGTTGTATAACAATAGTTACTAAAATACTACAAACATCTCTGCAGGATTTATAGACAAGGCACTGAATGAAACGAGCAATATAGACAAAAAAGAAACACTCTGTGTCGACTACTTTTTATCTCCCATCGAACGATCCATAGCCCAAAGGCTGCTGAAAGAGCAAGCTAACTACAATTGAGCTATTGAGATTATAAGGCTGTATGTGTAAATGACAAACCAAACCATGTATTCTATAATCTGGGCTAAGACCTCCTTTTAGGCCTACAGAAAACTATTCCTTTTTTTTTTTATCTCTCTGCTCACACGTCATAAAAGAGAAACCCTTTATTATAACTTAATTTATGGAATACAAATGAAAGGTCCAAATGGACTTTCTCCTCCACATTTCGAGCGTCTGACTCACTCACTTCTCAACAATGGCTTCTGGGGCCTGAAAATGCATACTTTTTTCCACCTTCAGTCTTCCGTTTTCCCTGGATCACACAGTCTGGGAATATGTTTTTATATATTACAGGCCTAGAAGTTCTGATTTACACAACGGGCAATCAGGCAGATGTCTAAAATATTTAGAATGTTCTTGACTGCTCCCCAATTTTTAAAACATTCATACAGCAGTTATTGATACCAAAGTAATTATAATACAAACAGTCCCACCCGACTCACACAAAGTCTGTACCAGTTTCAAACATTCAATGAAAAAGCAGAAATATCTCACAACGTTCTGTGTTACCCATCTCAATCTGAAGAGCACACACATAGTGTGTTTTTTTTTTCTTTTCTTTTCCCTTTCACACAGAAGCAGGCCTGCACAGAAAAGAACACTCACTCACACTTATCTCCAAAACTAATTTTTGGAGTTTATCACACACACATGCAAGCTCTCACACCAATATTATATTCATACACTGTTACACCTATTTATATTATCACACACACATTTGTTAATACACATTCATACACCGGGCACGCTTCTCTTGACGGATCCTTTCCCCGAGTTGCGTGACCCGGACCTGGGCCCAGGATTTAACCCCTCTCTATCCAGCCCTGGAATCTTTCACCAGCAGTATTAAGGGTCCCCCACCAAAGCAGCCGCCACCTGGAGTGGCTGGTATCTGGGGTTTGAGGCCTCATATCCACCTGCTTCCTATCCAGCCCTGCAATTTTTAACCAGCGGTATTGCAGGACTTTCACTCACACAACACATACAATTTAATTAAACAGTCTTATGAACCTTATACATACCCCTTATGCAATTACAATCGGTTCACATTTCTCTTACCTCTTCTCACTCACTCAAGGTTCTTTTGGAGACCAACTTTAGTCTTTCTTCCCACCCTGGGGGCTTTCCAATCGTAACAACAGACCACTAAGACAGAGCTTTGAAATAACAGGCGTCTGCAATGCTTTCTTCCTACACGGCCTATCTGTTGCTTAGAGAGTGAAGTCCCACGGGAGAGATTACAGACATATAGATCTTAACCCAGTCCCTTCGTGGTCGCCAAATGCTGGCCCAAATTTAGCCTATTACCCAAAGACACTTAAAATTCAACATAGAAGCAAATACTCACATCTGTAAACCCAGTTGGAGATAGAAAAAAAGACACCAGCCATGAGTGAGAAGAAGCAAGGGTCCAGATTTATTGGTTCCGTTCCACCACACGAGATCCACACCGATGAGAATTCTCAGAAGTGATCTGACACCTGGAGCTCAAGCTCCAGTATTTATACTGTATTTACACAGTAGATAACCAATATATTTTAGAAAGACTATGATATCAATACCAATAGGGTTAAAAAGAGCTTATCTACATTACCATGATGTTTAAAAAGAGGCTTATCAAATTTACCATTATGTTTTGAAAGAGGACTTTCTGACTACCATTAGGATTGAAAGTGGGAGAGAGAGAAAACAATTATAGAGAGACCTTAGTCTCATGTTGTTATCTCAATGTTATGTGTGGGCGTTGGGCCTTTGTGTGTGTTATGTCTGCACGCCTGCCCTTGACTGTACGAGAGTGTGTCTGTTTCTCAGCCTGCCCTCCTCAGCTCTTATATTTCTCTGTGACTAATAAACCATAGTGTGTTACTCTTAAAGATCTTAAAGTGTGAATCCAACCAGTCCTGTGAACTTTCAATAAAATTACATATTACTCATACTAGGTCTCCCTCCTGTTTATTTCATGTCATTTTTATCCACAACAGGAAACACAAACAGGAGTGGGGCGGGGGGACTGAATAATAAAGGAAAAAATAAAAAAAGTAAAGTTATATTATTTATGGTACAGATTATGGAAACACGTTTCAATCATGGAAGTTTGGGGAAAAAACATCTGAACAATTGTACAGGCAAAAGAAGATGTGTAATGAATATGTAATCATTAACTGCAATAACTAATTAGAAATTACGAGTTTTTTAATGTTTTGTTTTCGTTTTGTTTGCCCCGGTGCACTATGGGAGTTCCATTGCATCATATATGTGTCTGTTATAAATCCGTGTATCATTTGTTCTTCATGATTTTTTAACATTTTCAGTATGGAGACTGCATCCTATGCTTTCACTTTACTTAAAGCCATCAATGATGCATTTATAAAGGTTAGCAATTGTATTATAACTCACAATAAGTGTTTATAAAGCAGCACAACACAACTATCAACAACATAGAAATAGATCTGTATTGCTAATAATTCATAATAACTATAATATAATAACTCATTACTTTTAATGCCAGGGGACTTCTAGATGTAAGAAAATTTGAAAAAGTGAAAGAAATGTGTAAAAGGGAAGTTGTTATTGTTTTACAAGAAACTAACTGGAGAGAAGAATATTTACATTTACATTTATTCAGTTAGCAGATGCTTTTATCCAAAGTGGCTTACAAATGAGGATATATTATATATATATATATATATATATATATATATATATATATATATATATATATATATATATATATATATATATATATATATATATATATATATATAACAATATACAAAACAAGCCAATATATATAAGGTATATAAGTGAAATAAGGAAAAGATGGAATGGGGAAATCTTATATAACAATGGTGATGATAGGTTTGGCAGAGGAGTAGCAGTTTTAATAAAAGAATATAGAGACATAACATGTAATGTAGTGTATAATGACAAATTTGGGAAATATATGGCAGTTGAAATGGAACATGAAGAGAAGAAAGTAATTGTGGAGTACAATGGAGTACAGTGAAAAGAGGGCCAAGAGTATGGGTCTTAAACACAGAGGTTTTAAAGAATGAAGTGTATGGAGTAAAGGTAAACAAAATCATTGAAAAAGAAAAAGAAAATGGAATGAATATGGAAGAATATGGTGTGAAAATGTGAAGTATGTAGTGAAAAAATTTTAACTAAAATACTGTAGTCAAATACAGAAAAGCAAAAAGAATAAGGAAAGAGAAATAAGGGAAAGATGGGAAAAATAATCAAATGAGAAATAAAAAGTAATAAAAGTAATAAAAACCAAAAAAAAGTAATAGTGGAAAAACTGAAAGAAATGGAAGAAAAGAAATAACAAGATGCAAGGTTGAGAAGCAAAGCAAAGTATATAGTGGAAGGAAAAAAGTGCACAAAATTCTTTTTCGATCTGGAAAGCTGAAACAATAAAAGGAGAAAATGGAGAAGTAGTAGAAAAAAATTAGGAAATTTTGAAAGAAAAAAAGTGTATTATGAAAAGCTATTCATTAGAGAAGGAGTAAAAGAAGAATAAATTGTGGAACTATTGAATCAAATAAAAACAAAAGTAGGAGAGGAAGATACAAAAAGAATGTGAACAAGACATAAGAGAGGAAGAGATAAAACTTGCAATAAGTGAATTAAATAAAAATAATAGTCCAGGTATAAATGGTTTGGGGAGTGAGTTTTATATAGTTTTTAAGGACTTTATAACCAGCATCTTAAAATAAGTATATGAAGAGGTTTTTACGAAAGGAGAGATGAATCAAAGAATGGGAATGGGTTTGATGAAGTTGACGTATGAAAGAAAAGAAGAAAAAGTAGACCTAAAGAACTACCAACTGATTACAATGCTTAATACATATTTAAAGATTTTGGCAAAAATTTTAGCTGTCATGTCACAGCAAACCAGTGACTACATTTCCCAATCTGCACTGCGGCCTACAAACATGGTCGCCATGGACTTCCCCCACACACATTCACCTTCTCCGGAATTCTAATCTCACACACCTGTTGCCAATCTCACACTCACTCACTCCACGCTATAAAAGAGACTTTTTGAACACCATGACTTTGTGTAGTATTGAGTGTTATCACCGTACCAAGCTATTATAACTGGTTCCTCGTTTTGTTTCATGGTTTTCAATTGCCTGACCCTTTGCCTGTTTCTTGACCTCGCTATTGTCTCCTGTTTTGGATTTGTCTGCCTGTCTCTCTCTAAATAAAATCTTATCTGCACTTGCAGATGTCCTAACCTTCATTACGTGGTTACGTGACATTAGCGAACAGATAAAAATAAGTAATGCCAAGCATAATTACGACAAAGCAAGTGTACGGTGTAAAAGGAAAAGACATAGCAGACACAACAATAAGCATAAAAGACATGATAAGGTACATGAAAGTAAAAAACAGAGAAGACTATGTAAATAATTTAGACTTTGAAACAACTTTTGACAGAGTGGAACATGATTTATGTATTTGAAATTTTGAAGCGTTTTGGAGAGAACTTTATTAAATGGATTAGAATTTTATATAGAGGCGCAGTAATGAGAATAAATGTAATGGGTTTTTTAACACAGTGTTTTAAAATTAAAAGATCAATAAGACAAGGATGTCCACTGTCAGCTCTTTTATATTCACTAGTTTCAGAACCACTAGGCCTAGCCATAAAGCAAGAAAACAAAATAAGAGGAATAGGTGTTGAAGGAAGTAGAGAACAGGACAAAATATTTCAATATGCAGATACTACAGTGATAATAAAGAAATGGGGAATGTTAAAAAAGTAATGGAAATTGTACAGATGTTTTGAAAGGGGTGAGGAGGTAAGGTAGATGAAGAAAAAACAGTGTATATGAGATTTAATGGTGTGACAGATTTAAGAAATCATTTTACTTTCAAGAAACAAAAGAAATAAAGATCTTAGGTATTTTAATTGGGAAGGATGAAACGTAAGCAAGGGAAACCATGTGGGAAGACATATTAAGAGGTATCAAAAGAAGATTGAATTTTTGGAAATTGAGGACTCTTAATTTAAAAGGGGAGGATTGAGGGCTGCACGATTATTTTTGATCAATATTGAGATCACAATTATTCATTGATTTTAGGGACAACATATTTTTATTGCATTTTCACATTTAAATAAAAAGACCGCTGCTTTCACATCCATGTTATGCTACATTCCTGCTAATGTACAAATCTTTGCATCAAATTAGACTGGTCCTTAAAGTGCATCATCTCGTAGAAGCAAAATATAAATAAAATTGTACCCAAAATATAGGATAAGTAAAAATAAAAATGCCATCAACCAAATGAAAATATGCAATCAAATATAACAATATGCAACCAAATAAAAACAATTCAGGCCTATGCAGAAAAGGCAATAACAGTGTTTACAGGAGGAGAGACACAGCCAAATCACACAATATGTCACGTACCGTGGATTGAAGACGGAAGCAGATGCGGGTGACAGAATCAGGCAGAATAATCCAATGAAAAAGACAAAGTTCGTGGTCGGTAAACAGGCGAGGGTCAGGAGATCAGGCAAACAAAAAAACGGGACTAGGCAGAAATTGAGGTTGGGGACGGAAACACTGGTCAAAGGTAACTGTAGTAAACGCATGTGAAAAGGGCTTAGAGAATGGCTGAGAAACTAGTAAACAGAACATTACTTCACAAAGTCTCTTCGCTTCCAAAGTCTCTCTTATGCTGTAGTGTGAGTGTGTTTGTAATCAGACGCAGGTGCGTGTGATTAGAACTCCGGGGAAGGTGAGCGCACGTGTGTGTGGGAAGTGTAGTCCTCAGCTGCCATGTTTGTAGTTAGCGGTGTTTCCCAGGAAACCGAGTCATGGTTGGGCTGAGATATGACACATAGTGGTGCAGGGATGTCATTTTGTACCAGAACCAGGAAGTTACCATCACAATCGTTCCCTCGACAAAAACCCAATAGGATTTTCACATAGGCTTTTGGATTATTGCAAAAAATAAGCTCTGTGTTAAACAAAAGTTTACAATACTAACACGTTTTGTCCATCAACTTTTATGAAGTTTGGAGCCTAAATATAGTCGCCAGAAATAAACAGCTAACCGTATGCTATAAACGAACTACAACCACGGTCGCTCGACTTCAACATCACCATCACCAAGCTTGTGACAACTTTTCCAAACTTGATTTAAAACATTTTCCTTAATGCGGCTTTACTCTGTGGACGAATCTTCATCCACATTTTTTGGGAATTGTGAACAGCATACCTGAACCAGTTTATCTGCAAAGACTTTTCCTGTTTGGCGTGATGACATTTAATGTCCTGATAACGTCTGTAGTCACATTTAGCAACTTGTTAAGTGTCATGATTTCCCCTTGCGTAAGTGCTGGAACTCGCATCGTGCTCTGAAACCTGAAGTGAAGCTTGCAGTGCAAGTGCAGGCTTCCGGCTGTTTTTTTGTGACATTGACTTTGTTTACTTTCTACATTAGCATTTGTTATGATTTCTGTCCTGTTTCTGCCCCTGTATTGTCATTGGTTATCATTAGCCTCAGCTGTTCACCCTTAATTGTCATTTAAACCCCTTGTGTCTCATTGTTCGACACGAAGTATTGCATGAGTTTTCTGTGTACCAAACCTTTGTTCATAGTTTCAGGTCTCATAGTTTTGATCCTGTTCTCGACCTCGTTGTTGGATTCTTGTTTAGCCTTTTTTATGCCCGTTTGCTGATTGCCTGACCTTTTGCCTGTTTTTGACCACGCTATTGTCTCACGTTTTGGATTTGTCTGCCTCTTCAATAAAGCTCTTATCTGCACTTGCATCTGTCCTAAACCCTCATTACGTGACAGTTAGCAACCACCTTTATCAATACACGTAAAAGCTTTTTAAAAAAATCACGAGTGGGGTTTTACTGGTGTATTTTATGTCATAGAATAAAATGTGAAAATATTTTGAGCTTGTGTTCACCACAGACCTTATTTCAGGCTTTTAACCAAAATCCCATTCAAAAAACCCATTGACTTTGGGATGGAACCGGAAGGGCTAAAATGCTAACTCGTTTCCGGATTTTGGTGTACAAAATGATGTCATCCCTGTGCCACTCTATGGTGACTGGCTGTAAGTTTAGGAAGCGCTTGATTTGATATGCAGCAGAGTACGAACTTTAAAGGTCAATATCACAGACGATCATTTTCATGTAATCGTGGGCAGTCAAAATCATAATCGAGATCAATATTTGATTAATTGTGCAGCCCTAGAAGGTTTCAATTCTGAATGTGTTAATGGAGTCAAAGCTATGGTATATTTTATATGCATCATCTATGTCGTTGTGGGTAGAAAGAAGGCATAAAAAATGTTTGTTCTTTTTTTGTTTTTTTAGATTTTTTATAGGACAGGAAGCTACCAAGAATTGCATACAACACTTTAATAGGTGCAATGGAAAAGGGAGGATTGGGTTAAATAGATGCTGAGCAAAGGAAAAACAGTTTGAGAGTGAAAATAATAAAGTATTTGGATGATGAAAATAAAGCGACATGGAAAAAAACAATGGAATCATTTTTTTCAATAAATGTGGGAATTTTAATTTGGGAGATAATATTTTATGGATGAAAACAAAGAACTGGATGATAGAAGGGTTAACAGAATTCTATAAGGAAATGATGAGAGCCCAGAGTATATTTGTAACCAATGTACATTATAATCTGCAAGCCAGATACAACATTTTAAATCAGCCTCTATTCCTAAGCAACGGCATCTTAAATCAAGGAAAATGATTTTTTTTAAAGAAATGGTGGGATGTGGGAATCACAAGAGTTAGAGATGTTTTATATGAATTTAAAGAAGGGTTTTTACCAGTACAGTATATAGTAGATGCAATGGAGGAGGCGAAAGAGGACGTTAGCAGACAAGAAATAATAAACTATGTAAATAAAGTAGGAAGGAATCAAAAAAGCAATACCCAAAGAGTGGATAAAAAGAATTTAAAGCATGGAAGAGGGGAAAAAAGGAAGAGATGTATATGTGAAGGTGGGAGAAGAACTGGGTGCTTTCAAAGACTGTACTGTGAAAATGTTTTATAGTCTTTTTAGAGATGGAGTTTTTTTTTTTTTTTTAATTAAATTAAAAAAAAAACATTGTTAATGAGTACTGGCAACAGAAATTCAAAGATTTTAAAGAAGAAAGTATATGGGACAATATGAAAGGGACGATCATAGAGGTTTTGAAGGGTTTTTACATTTGTTTTTATGCTGAAAGAATTGGAAGATTTTAATGCGAAATGCAAGAGAATAATTGAAAATCTGAGAGGGGAACAAAATGAGAAAGACATAGAATGGAGTAAGGTGATGTTATGATTGGCTAAAAAGTGTAAAAACAAAAAAGTTATCAATCTGCTTGTGATGTTGATGAAAAATGCAATATGGGAACGAAGAGTTGTGGCAAAAAGGGAAAAAACTGTAATGTATGTAGGGCGTGTGTTCAAAAGGAAAGTGGAAAGATATATGGAATTCTTGTTTTGTTATTTCAAACAAGAAGATAAAAGGGATGATTATTATAATGTTTTTACTTCAGACGTTTGAAACGTTTTTATTGATATGTTACACTTCATGATGTATTCACTTCTAGCGCTGATCTTTGAATCAAAGATCAAAATTTTCATTTTTCTAAATGTAAGAGTTAACATGGAATTAGTGTTCATACTAGAAATGTCAGCCATTAAAAAAATAAAAATAATAAATCCTAAATCAGGGTGTCCACATCAGCCCTTTGAGGATCAGAGTTTCAGATTTCTATCGCCTTCCTCTAGGCAGAAATAGCACTGAGACAGTTTAACATTCACTGGAACAACACACTGAAGCCCCACTGATGCTTTGTCTGTGACAAGGTTATCAGACATGAACAGCTGGGGCTGATGAACATCTACAACCGTAATCCCAACAGGAGGACGAGCGGTACCATTTCACAGCCACTGGATGAAGTGAAATGACTGAAATGTTTGTTTAAAAAGTCAGCAGAATCAGGAAGCAGACTGCATAAGTCAAAGGAAAACCCACAGCTTGTATTTAACAGAAGACTTAAATAGTAA
Organism: Ictalurus furcatus; assembly: GCF_023375685.1. Classification (NCBI taxonomy): domain Eukaryota; kingdom Metazoa; phylum Chordata; class Actinopteri; order Siluriformes; family Ictaluridae; genus Ictalurus; species Ictalurus furcatus. The sequence continues at coordinate 9,612,042 of NC_071257.1, read as the reverse complement.
ATGGCACACTCATATAGCACTTTACACTGTTTCTTTCACCCATTCACACACCAATGGTAGCAGAGCTGCCATGCAGGGTGCTAAAATGCCATCAGGAGCAACTTGGGGTTCAGTGTCCTGCCCAAGGACACTTCAGCATGTGGAGTCACGCGGGCCGGGAATCAAACCAACAACCCTACGGTTAGTGGACAACCCACTCTACCACCTGAACCACAGCCACCCTTGACTTATTGCTCCACAGTGATTACATTAACTTCTGAACAGTTTATACGCAATTAATCAGAAGAGGTTTACAAAAGCTTCAAGTTTTGTATGGTGATTCTCGTTGACTGACTTCTAACTCTGCACATTGAGGAAATGTTTTCCAGCAAACATTTTGTCTTTAATCCAGGTGGATGAAATCACTCCACATCACTGCACTACCTCCAGTCTCCCAAGGTGTTTAAGATCAGTAATTATATTACACACACACACAATTTATCAGTAAATTTGTCAGTTGACCCCATCATACCCATTTTAAACCCCACTTTTTGTTTATTTATTTGTTGGCCCCTGCTTTAACCCATTTAAATGTAAGAAACTGGTGAATTTCCCTCTGGATTGAATAAACTGATCTATCAATCTAAGAAGTGCTATTTTGTTTGGCACAGACGCTGTAACCTGCCATGTTGTTTTGACATCACTCACTGAGTTGAGACCATCCTGTGTTCCCGAGTAGGAATTCCTAGGATTTGAGAGAACATTTACTGTGTTTTTCTCCTGGTCATTGTCGGTAATTACGGATTATGAGCCCAAATCAAATGTATTTTGTAAAAATAAATGCAGGTATGAGCCAACATTGGATTAAGACCATTTTAAAATAATCCACACAGCTGGGTTGTATAAGAAGCAAGATTCAAATGATTTAAGCTGCACCTCTGACAAAAAATTATTTATTGTACGTATAAATTTCAACATTTAAATAGTTTTCAGCAGCTCAATGTAAATATAAGTGATGTACAGTTTCTGTTTCTAAAGGATAAGCATTCATGAGAATCAAATTAATTGTTAGGAACATTTGTGTTATTTAACATAAGAGTTTATTTAGTTCAGACTTTAAACTGAGACGTGTGTGACAGAAGAGAAGCCGTTCAGTGTCCATCATTCAGAGGAAGTTGAAAGGAGCTGCGTTTCCTCTGAGGACTGCTGAGAGGAGAGTGTGTACATCACCTCTGTGTAAACCTCATCACAGTCTGCAGGGGGAACAGTTTACACACACATTCAGCTTTAACTGTTAGATTAAAAAAAAAAAAAAAAAAAACTGTAGTGCTTTGAAATAAAAAATCATTTAAGTGTAAAAGAAAGTTTCACTTACACCAGTATTTGTTTACAGTGCTGTTTTGTTTATTTTATTATGACAATGGATTTCATACACCGCTATACATTTATACACGGCTATTAGATGCTTAGATGTAGGGATGTCACGAGAACCGATACTTCGGTACCAAGTCGGTACCAACATTCTTAAAACGTGACGGTACTTGTTTTTCGGCATTTCCGTTAGTACCGATTGTAATGAAAGTACCGCGGTTGTGATTCTTCCGGACCTGAAGGGGGCAGCAAATACACACAAGTGTTTTAGTCGGTCCACAAGTGAAGAAGAAGAGGAACGCCTACAAGCACATGGGAAAAACTACAAAAGATTAGCTTAGCTTAACAAGTTTAGCTCCCCCCCGACTCATTGAGAGGAAAAGAGAGGAAAGCTAGTATCGGTTTCCAGTGTGCAACCGATGCTATCGTTCATTTCAAACAAAGCGAGGAAACACCTGGAATTTGGCAAAGCACCTGAAAGACGGTCCTATATTATGTTTGTTTGAGGCAGCTGGCATTGTGGCCGTGAAACCAGCTAACGTTATGCTCCATGTAATGTTAGCGATAGCCAGTTATGTGTTAACGACGCGAACGCATTGCGATGTTATAAACTACCTCCTAATGGGCCACCATGCATCGCCATTCAGCCCGTGTCCTGTCAGCAACATGTAGCCTAATGTCACTAATAATTATTCACATGTTCATGCTTTTAATAAATCTTTTTGGTCTGCCACCATATCAGTGAATTTAAACTAATGCATTCAGAGTATAAGGTGGGTGTGTGCGCGCCCACACGCATCTGTGTGCATGCGTGTGTGCGCACGCACAATTAGGAGTGCACGACAGTGTTTGATAACTAAAATAACCCCCGCCCTCTCTCTTTGCCAGTATCAGCCAGAGGAGGATGTCCTCCAGGAGAGTTTTTTTATTTTATTTTTATACCACACCGTGGTATCGACTTTGGTATCGAGTATCGTGTACTTTTGGTGGTATCGGTACCGACTACTAGATTTTTGGTATCATGACATCCCTACTTAGATGTGATAAAACCAGGATTTAATAATACGCTGTTCAGCTAACCACAATACGTTTCTAACCTCTCAGTCTTCTGCTTCCTTTAAAAATAAAAACATGTTCAATCATGCCATAATTATCAATACAATCAATTTTAGCACACTAAGTTTCTGATAAAAGATGAAGTTAAAGACTTACTGATACACATGCAGAGACAGAAGCTCATCAGTCCAGCCAGTAAAACACACACACACACACACACCAGTGACTGACAGCAGCAGGACAAACAATTCTGAATAAAATAAAGTGAAAATAAAAACAAAATATTTATTCATTAATGACAGACAGCTAGTACTTTTTTCCATTTATAGTTACATTTAGTAACAGTCAGAGCCATATGTCCTTGTAGTTCTTGCCTGGTTTCCCACTGAAGCCAAGCAGGGTTGAGCCTGGTCAGCACCTGGATGGGAGGCCTCCTCCGGGGAAAACTAAGGTTGCAGCTGGAAGTGGTATTAGTGAGGCCAGCAAGGGGTGTTCACCCTCTGGTCTGTGTGGGGCCTAATGTCCCCAGTATAGTGACAGGACCACTATACTCTTAAAAACAGCAATGTCTTTTGGACCTTAAACCTCATTTAAGGTCACACAAGGTCCTGACTCAAAAATCCCAGAACTCTTTCGTAAAAGAGTAGGGGTATACTACGTCATACTGGGTGGTTACATCCACTAAGGATAAAACCATCGAGTCATTCCTACTGGCTAAGGAGGTTTAATGCAAAAAGAAAAGTCATTTGAAAGTAATACTTACAGTTAGGGTCAGGCTTGGTGTCATGAGGACGCTGGGGAAGGGCTAGACCTGTTCTGATCTTTTTGTAGCTCAGTATTCTCTGGGACACGTTGGAAACTCCACCTGAAACTAATTTTAACAACGTGGTACTTAATTAGAATACTCGGAAAAGCAAGAAATTGTGCACGGATTGTCCATTTCAACATAATTGATCCAATTTATTCCTCAAAATCTGTGGCATGGTCATATGTAGCAGCCTCTCTGATCAGGTCCCAACAGGTCTGTGTGCTCATAATAGTCCTGAGGTGGCTCCCTCAGACCTGGTTTCAGAACCAGGTTTGGCACATTTCAGGAAATTTGCACTCGGCAGCTGGTCTTACAGAACATTTCTGAAAACAGAACGGAGTAATGAGTAAAATTTTTTACATTAACAAAAAAAAAAGCTGAGCTGGGGCATATTACTCCAGTGCAAATATAATTTGATCATATTCACATGTTAGCCATATTGCTTGTGAGGTTAACGAGCAGAAAAATGGTTTAAAAAGTTGACGTGTTTACCACATGTAGCTAGAATTGGGCAACTGAAATTCAAAAGGACTTGGATTTATACTGGAGTTTCCACTTTGTTGAAATGTCCAAAAATTAATATTTTCTAACTCCGGCAAAGAGAGAGCTACAATATGATATACTGTATGTTTTTTAAAATCTTGGCGAAGAGGACATTCAAATGTACACATTGCATCCCCAGCACTGAATTACGAAGGCACTTGGCCAGTGTGTGAATATGGTCAATAAAACCCCAGACTGTGGTTTTGCATAATTCCTTAAGTTCACAGCACATAAAAGAATAATCATGAACAGAAGCAAGTGGACATAACAGAAACAGAGCAAACCACCTTTCAGTTTGTTCTGTTGAAGGGTGAAATCAAAAAACATACTTCTTTGTCTTTGCCAATTTCCCACCTTTCTGTTACTATTCATCTCCTTAAAAGCCTCAAGCTCTCTTTTTCCGGCCATGTGATGAATTATTTCTTTTCTCGGCTTCCGGCAGCTGCTCCCTTGCTCCCGGTTTCTCTGCCATTGCCATTTCTGCCATTTTGAAGAGAAGGCTCTTCAGTAACTCCAGCCTCGGTGCATTTTCCCTCTCTTTTGCCTGGGCCATCTCCTCCTCATTCCATCCACTTATTTACAAAGAAAGGCAAATATGTTACATGCTCATTCATTTCAAAGAGCTTACATAATTAAAATATGCAAAGATAACAACAGGTCCCAAGCCACTTGGTTGTGAATATGAACATTTTAGCTAATAGTGACTAGCCTACTAGCTAATTGGCACTTTTAGCATATGAGCGTATTCAGCTAAAGCCTGACAGAAATTGCAAGTCTCGTTTGAAGATCATCACATTTTTCTTATTCATCTTAAGCCCTCAAAGATGTAGCTAACAAATAAGGGAAGAAATTCAGTTTCAGGTTTTTCATTGTATAACTTACATGTCTAAATAATCACTCCCTTGTCTTAAAATACAACAGTTGGCCTAGAAATAACCTACATTGTATGGCCAAACGTACTTGGACACAAGACCATGACACCCATAGATGCTTGTTGAACATCCTATTCCAAAGGCCCCCCCCAGACACACTGCGTCCACATATCGTGTAGGGAAAAATGCAGCAAGTGTTGAATAAGAAAATGTTAAATTGGCTAATTAAAAACTTTAATTATTTCACTGTTGTACATTTGTCTCAGCAGAGTCCTCAATGTTAGTGTTTTGCATTTTTGTATTCAGTTTCATCCAACAGCAGTGGGTTTTTTTTTGGTGTTTTTTTTGCATCTTATATTCAACTAACTGTTACACAAAGGTAATTGTGACACTTTTGAGGGAGAATAAAAAGTTTCACTGCCATTTTAGTACTAGTACACTACACTGAAAGGAGAGTAAGCAGCTTTTACAACCATCAAAATGAGTGTTTCAAGCTCACTCCTAACCTGTGGTCTCCACAATGCCCTCCTTCTTCTTCTTGTGCTGATTAAGTCCTGTATAGATTCACACCCCAGGAGCACAAGACAGCTTTCCATTTCCATGGAATGCTAGAAAATAGTTAGGTGGAATTAGCATTTAGTCTCTCTAACTGAAACCGCTAAACTAGCTAACAGTGAATTTTCAAATCTCTTCACTGTATGGTCATGACAGCTGATGTGCAGTGTTTTCAGAACAGAGAACTGTGACAAACTACTTACTTCCCTGTACCAGGCTGGACTTTGACCTTGAATATGCCATTGATAGGTGATCTGAGGTTCTGTTAGATGTGCTAGAATCATACCCGATCACTTTGATATCCTCCTGTTGTTGTCTCCTGTAAAGTATCTGATCCTGCAATGTAAAATTTTAATTGTTTAGTCAAAATATAAATAGCAGAACCCACTGTATCCTGACTATTAAAAAGTGGATTAAGGTAAAGCTTCCTAACTGTGTATGCTGGAATATGCTTCTTTGAATAGATGTTATAAAAATGTTGATATTAAATTTAGAGGTGGGAACGAAGTGGATTGGGGCATCACGAAATGCTGTAAAGATTGAACCTATGAGCAAAAATTAATGGTTAGACATGTTCATCAATAACCATCAGGATTCAAACTCATAAAACAGTCGTAACAGAATGTACATTTTCAACCTAACAGCACCTAAAGAATGGTTCTAGCATGTAATCTCAGGACTTAACAAAAGAGAAAAAGATTGATTCCAAGACTAACCATTATTCATTTCTTTGCTGAGCTGGTCATGCTGGAGGAGGACATCCATGTTGTTCACACTGACATCACTCAAAATGGCCTTTTCATGGTCTTCAGTCAGGTGGAAGTTAAAGTCCCCAAACCAGAAGACTACATCATACTGGGTGGTTACATCCACTAAGGATAAAACCATCAAGTCATTCATACTGGTAAAGGATGTTTAATGCAAAAAGAAGAGTCATTCTCGCCTCCAGAGGCAAAATAAAAACTGTCACTGAGAAATTTTGTTGTGTTATTTGAAGTGGTTTTGATTCTTTTTGAAGGTCTCTATTTCTATTTGTTATTTGGAGTGTTACTTTTTGGTTCATGTCACGTTTCAAAGGTAGATGTGGAAGCAATCACAGATTAAATGTTTTATTATATAAATCAACAAAACACAAAAGGTACTAAGACTGATGCAAAAGACTGTGGCACAGACTACACATAAACCAACAGGACCAAAACACAGTAACATGGACAAGGGTAAACTAAGACAAACATAAGACAGGGAAGCAGGGCAAACAATGGCTATATATAAGCGTGCTCGTTAACAGAAAGTATATTCAGGTGCAGGTGGTCATGTGACATATTGTAGTACAGTGGCTGATGGGAATTGAAGTCCAGAGTTACCTCCTTGATAGATGATAGTTCAGTTTGGATTGTATATTGGTATATTGTTTGTTTACTTTTATAATTATTAATAGTTAGTATATATTAATATTAATTTCATTTTAAAAGGTACAGTACATTTTCATAGTACAGTCAGTACTGTTTTTACTTTTGTAAAGTTCAGCAATATTTTACTTAGAGTGTTATGTTTCCAGTCAGTGTCAATTTCAACTATTGCCTGATTAGTTATCGGCAAGTACTGCCCAACTTACTTATCAGTATCGGTAAAATCCACTACTGGTCGACCTCTAGTCTAGGTTCCCAGGAGCAGCTGCTAGCTACTTAGTCATCTATCACTTTTTTAAATACAATTTTTAGACAACTTTTTAGTGTTATACAACAAGACAAACACTAATACAGCAAAATAAATACAATAGTTAGCTGAACAGCATTTTGTTACAATATATGTTGCATAATATCACCATGAAACATACTACGATATTAGGAAGCTAGGTAGCAACCTTGCTAGTTTGTCCCATAAACAGGCTTGGGGATTAAAGGAATTGTTATGAAACACAACTTGGACAGGAAGTAAGCACAGGAGTAAAGTCTTTATTTAGCTCTTAAGTCAATGCACAAGGAGGTGGGAAACAAAGAATAAACATAAAACTAGAACTGAAGGCAAGAACATGAACTTAAACAGGGTGTGGACACTACCACATTTAACTAACTTAAACATTTATCCTTTAACTAGAAATGAGGCATGAAGCACAAAGCTTAGAACAAGACTGACTTGAAATACTCGTTTAACTCAGGCATGAAACACTCGTTTTACTATGGCATGAAACACTCATTTAACTCAGCCTGAAACGCTCGTTTAACTATGGCATGAGCGCTCGTTTAACTAAGGAACAGAAAAATAGACAGCATGGTAACATTACCGCCTGGCACCATTATTCATTCTGTCTTTTCCCTATTAGTCTCTACTCTAATACCGCGCGCCGTGCGCAGTAACACGAGGGGTTTAAATAACCAGTCACCATTATCTTAATTGCTGACAGCTGGCAACACTTCACAGCACATCCTCGCATCTCCGCCAATAACTGAACCAGTTGAGGACAGAACAGGAACCAAAACAAGTGCACATGTCCATTGTAAACAAAGTCTTATGGTCCTTGTGCACTTCAAGCACGTGCACGTGCTCTCCAGCTGATCGTGCACATCGTCGCCGCAGTGCCATCTGCCGGCAAGATCGTGACAGGAATACATTAACATTAATGGAGTACATGTAATGCATTACGTAATCAGGACACAAAAACTAGTAGCTGTAGTCCGTTACAGTTACATCAAAAAACAAAGTAATCAGATTGCAGGTGCATTTTGTAAAAAAATGGGAATACTATCAGGATTACAATTTTTTAAATTCAAAACCAAATTAAAGAACCTTTTGACAGAACACAATATAGACAGCTGCTTGATTATAGTTCTGGTTCTCTCTTGCCAGTTGTGGCTCACATGAGCAACCTCCTGGTGCATGTGCAAATAAATTTTGCACAAAGTTCATTTGGTAGAAATGAACACAAATTGTTCTCTGAAATGCTTTTGTTAGGGTGACCATAAGTCCTCATTTTCCTAAACATGTCCTCTTTTTCAGACCTTAAAAAAGCGTCTAAATTTGAAAAAATGTCCAGGATTAGGCTTTAGTTTCATTATGATGTGCTTATGGTCTAATACTGCTACATATTCTGCGTATATTTACAATGGTTTAACCCCTCTCTGTAATTCCCACCTTCTTGCACACCAATAGGTCAATTATAAATGGCTTGCAGCAACCACTGGCCAAATTCCTGCCCCTCAACCATTAAAGCGCTGTTGTGTACGGCGTCAAACAGTTGCTTGACAATAGCAGCAAATGACAGCTGTCCTGAATCGAAACAATATTCGTATAACATGGCCAGACAAATGTGTAAATGACGGCAGAGGTACATTGACATTCAAAATGGAATGGACATTCAAAATAATTTAAGAAAAAAATTTAAAACTTGGGCAGAGTGGCGCACAGTGGCTTAGTGGTTAGCACGTTCACCTCACACCTCCAGGGTTGGGGGTTCAATTCCCACCATGGCCCTGTGTGTGCGGAGTTTGCATGTTCTCCCCGTGCTGCGGGGGTTTCCTCCCCCAGTCCATAGACATGCATGGTAGGCTGATTGGCATGTCCGTAATGTGTATGTGATTGTGCTCTGCAATGGATTGGCACCCTGTCCAGGGTGTACCCCGCCTTGTGCCCGATGCTCCCTGGGATAGGCTCCAGGTTTACCCGTGACCCTGAAAAGGATAAGCGGTATAGAAGGTGGATGGATGGATTGGGCAGAGTGAAACCAATTTTATTTTTATATATATTTATGTGATGCTAATAGTGTCTTCTTTAGTGTATTAAAGTCTGCATTCATAATAACACTGTTTTTAAGCTCTTAATAAAAATATTTTAAATCATATTGCTTTTCTTTTGACTTTATTTACATATGTGACCTTTAAAAATCCAAAAGTAATCAGATTACATTACTTTCATATTGTGATACTTGGATTACGTTACTGATTTTTTATGAATTTATAACTGTAAACCCTCACAACCCTGCCCAGAAACCACTTGTTTTGAGCTGTCAAATTATTGTAGCTTGAGGATTTTGTGTTATTTCAAGTATGTACTCTTGTCTGATTCAGACAACTAAAGACTAGTATAAATTATACTATAAATAATGCATGCAGATTAATCATTGCAAAGTCTGCCATTTTTTGTGTGTCTCGTTCTCAAAAAGGCATTACACATGGTATGAAACTATTATTTAGACTAAATGTGCTGCACTATATGCCTAGTAATGGTGTTATTGCATGATTATATGATTTTATTGCTTGATTTCTGTTAATATAACAGTTTACAAGGGAAAAGGGGTGGATGCATGTAGGTTTGGTGGTGTTTCAGGGCTCTACGGTAACAATTTCTTTTAGGAGCATGTGCTCCTAACCCTACAATGGTTAAATCCTACAAGAGTTAAATAAGAAAAATCTAAAAGGTGTGCGTTATAGCTGACACCTAGTTGAACACTTTACAGCTGGTTTTGTGACTAAGTCATTCTCTTCAAATGCTATTGAGCTTTAAATTATGGTATATTTTGTGTATGAGCCCATTCGTTAGTGAAAAACATGGCAATATTTACACATGATTTCATCATTTATTTTATTAAATATCAAAAATCTAAAAGGTGTGCTTTATAGCTGACACTGAGATGAACACTTTACAGTTGGTTGTGTGACTGTAACTCATTATCTTCAAATGCTATTGAAGTTAGAATCATGTATACCAATGTCGTATGTAACTTTAGAGATTTCCCTTAATTTCTGCATATCTGCTAATATCCAAAGTCCAAAGTCAAGCCAACTTTATGCCAGTTCTGTCAATTAGAGTTGGTGAAGAGAGTGAAGGGAGAGTTGGAGTTTATTGTATGTTTGCAGACTGAACAGTTGCTACTCTTGATTATAATTGGTGAGGAATTATTTAATAAGTTTGAATTACACCCACCTTGCAGCTTTAGTATTATTATTAATTTATTCGCTCCCGATGCCGCTGTGGCTACACGAGCATGTCACAATCGCAGGTTCAGGTCATTTTGCATGATTAATAAAAGATGGCGGTTTGTGAGATCGGAGAGTTGAGAGAAGCAGATGATGTTCAGTATTACTCTTTTCATCATAATGGCTTCTCTGCAGTATTTACACACTTGCTCAGTTGACTGATGAAAAGCAGTGTGAAAGTAACTGTTGCGTGGTGTAGATGCTTTTTTGTAGTTTTTATTCCGATTGTTTTATACAACTCCGAACAGGTCACTCGCACCGGTGCAACTAAATATTTATTCACAGTTGCACAAAGTACTTTTCAGTCACAAATGCGAGTGAAATGGTCACACTGTAGAGCCCTGACTTTATAAATTGCATGTCCATAATCTTTATTGTTAAATAAGTATAAAGCAGAGACATGCTTTTGTGCCTTTTTTAAAAAGCCATTAAAAAGCCAATTTCAGTTTGGATTTCCAAACTAAATTTTGGGTGACAAGGGTAAATTTTGGGTGGAAAGACAGACAGCACATTTCTTACCCATCAGGACATCCTTCTTGCATCCCAATGACGTACATTTCTTGTCTGAAGGGAACCATGTCATGAACATGCTCTGGAAACTCCTACAAATCACATGTAAAACTTCCCATTAATGTTGATATTGGAATGTTATTGAATCATCTTGTTTGAGAATGACAAAAAAAAATATGATTTTTGCACAACAAAAATTCTTAACCACCTTCTTTCCACTCATATCCCATGTGGTGATGGAAATCCCAATTTGCCTTCCGGGACAGAGCTGGTCCAGCTCTACAGCAATGGGGAGAGGAGGGGGGAGATTTGTGCTGGTTGGCAGCTTGTTTTGCAGAACATTCCAGAAAACCGAACAAGATAATCAGAATTTTAATTATTTTAAATGTTGCATATAATTATTACATTTTGACACATTGGAAAACTAACAAACAAAGAAAGCTAAGCTGGGTCATATTATTCCAGTGCATGTATAATATGACCATTTGACCATCTGCTATACTACTTGTGAGGTTAGTGAGCAGAAAAGCGTTTCAAAAAAATTGGTCATCTAGACTGTGATCATTCTGCATAATTCCTTAAAATCAAGACTATGTTTACAACACATAAAAGCATATTCATGAACAGAAGTGAATCTACAAAACAGAACCAAGTTGAAAGATGAAATTACACAATGCACTTTTTTTTCTGGTCAGCATTTGTCTTTTCAGCCAGTCTTTTCTTCAGTAGCTCAAGCTCCAATCTAAGTGCATCTTTCTTCTGTTTGCCTGGGCCATCCCCGCCGAATGCTTCTAAATCATCTCTTGTATTTAATCCTTCAACTCATTAATCTATAGAAAAAAAAGACAGATATGTTACGAGCATACATAATTAAAATATGCAAACATAACAGGTTACCAATTGTAACTGACAGACAGGGGCCATGGGGGCTAATATATATATATTAGGGCCCAAATTACGCTTGGCTGTGAAGATGAACATTTTTATTTGGTGTTTAGTTTTAAGTTCAGCTCTACATGAGAAAAAGACAATCGTACAAAGTGAACTGCAATCAAATTACCTCAGAGTCCCTAAAAGACGTTGCAGTGGCTCTGATCCAAGCCTGTTTCAGCATCTCTGAATCAGCCTGGAGCACACTGCTCCTTTACAGCACACACACATACACAGTGTCTTTAATAAGAAGGCACTGTAATAAACCAGATGTTAATTAAAGAAGTTTCTATACTGCTATATAAGCCATGCAAGCTGGACTTACTTTGTAGGTGAAGCCACTTTGAAGCAGAAGTAGCGGCTGGTGCTGTTGAAGTTCTTAACTACACACAGCCGCAGACTGTTTATCATTACAATGGGCTAATTCTGTCAAGGAGAAAGAGCTTAGTAGTTAGCTATTAGTTAATAGCCTGCTCGCTAATTGGCACAATAGCAGTCAGAATATTGTGTGTATTCAGCTTAAACACATAGATGCATGTTACTGATAATGTAGTTAACGTCCCATTTCATGTGCATTTCATTAAACCAAAAAAAGTTACATTTCAACATTAACTCATGGTTACACCTGATCATAAGAATAACACCTCATGAACACTCAAACTTTCTTAAGCCCTCAAGACCACATTTGATGGCTCTAGATAACAAGTTAGCGTTTGGGACAGAACCGCCATCTCAGATTGGGGAAAAAAAATGGTGACTAACCGTGGAATTCAGGTATATCAGCTGATTGTCCTGAATTGTGAACCAACCTCTGTAGAGAAAGGAAACAGAAAATAATCATTTTAAAGTTTGCTTTTGAACTACTAATAAATGCTAATGTGGAAATTAAACTCTTTATTACGTCAGGAGACGTGTTGTGTTGATGCTGGTGCGTGCGCTCGCTCTCTCTCTCTCCCACCTTGTTGTGTCTCACAGATCACTCCGCCTTAATTGGACGTGCTGACGTTGTGCATGGGGATTGGAGAGGAGAAGATCAAAAGATTAAGTCTTTTAAAAGAAGGAAGGGGGAGGAATGCGGATTGTATCTGTGATTGCGTGGGTACGATTGAGTAGCGAATGTTTTCTTGGTGCTTGAGTGAACTCGCTTATTGCTTATACTGTGTACGAGTAAAAGCGAGTGATTGAAGTGTTCATATCGTGGTGTTTAGGTAGACTATTGTGCTGTCCTTTTCCCCTGTCTTTCCTTATATGTTGTGGCTGCATGTACGCCTTATTTGTATATATTGCAACCTACTGTAAATATTTATTTTCTTGGTATCACAAAAGCTGTAGGGCTTAGGTGCCGTTTATTTTGAGTAGCTCTTTTGTTTTCTGTTTTGAATCAGCTAGGGAGTTAGGTTAGACTCTGTAATTTTTATTTATTTATTTATTTTTATGTTGTGTTACATTTACATTTATTCATTTAGCAGACGCTTTTATCCAAAGTGACTTACAAATGAGAAAATACAAGCAAAATGTGCGTGTGACAAATCACGTGTGATAATATTCTCCATTTTAATACATTTAATACATGCATTTTAATAACAAAGACAACACAAAGGCAGAATGTTACAGTAGCCCTAAGCGGCCATGCCTTTTAATTTATTTATTTATTTATTTATTTATTTATTTATTTATTTGATGTTTTCTCGTGATCTAGACTTAATTTTCCTGTGTACTTGACATCCATCATCCTGAAGTCAATGGACTTTTTGAATAGGTTTTTGGTTAAATGCCTGAAATAAGGTCTGTGGTTAACACAAGCGCAACATATATTCATGTTTTATACTACATTTTTATATTTTATACATTTTACAAAATACACCAGTAATACCCCATTCGTGATTTTTAAAAAAAGCTTTTACCCATCTTGAAAACGGTTCTTAACAAGTGGCTAAAGGTTGTCAGAGACATTAAATGTCACCATGCCAAACAGGAAAACTCAACTACTACAGCCTCGTTATGTTTATACTCACGCTCTTGCAACTCAAACTTTCCAACTTACATTGATCAATTTATAGTATTTACCAATTGTATTTTTTGGTTTGTTTGTTTGTTTTTTTAAAATAAAGATTGAAAGAGTTGTCGGAAGTGTAGTGGTGGTGACATTGAAGTCATGCGACCGTGGTGTACTTCATTTATAACTTCACTTTAGCTTTTTACTTCTGGCGAGTGAACAGGCTTCAAAATCTTATGAATCTTATCTTAATGAGCGAAACATGTAAGAATCATAAACTTTTGTTGGTCATGGAGATTATTTTCTGCAATAACCCAAAAGCCAATGGAAAAATCCTACTGGCTTTCTGTCGAGGGAACCAGGGTGATGCTAATTTCTGGGGTGGCCTAAAAAAATACCTCATCCCTACAGGATTGACGACTTTCACATTAGTGTTAGAAACTTGAGAAGGGGGACACCCCTCTCTCTCTTAATGGGGAGATAAAGTCCATCTCTACAGTGGACAATTATTACATTTATGATGGTGAATATGTGTAACTGGTTGTAGTCTGCGTTGTGTTTTATTTTATCCAAAGGAAAAGGTGGATGGCAACTGGGTCGACTTCTCATTTATTCTCTCCTCTCGCTCTCCTCTCTCTCTCTCTCCCATTCAACCATAACACGAAAGGGAAGAGGTGGAGCCAAAACAGGAAATTATACAAATCAATGACATCACGACAGTTAAAAGGAAAAATACTCAGACAAACAGACAGCCACATCCGGTACACATCCTTTTTGTGTAATTCTACACATTAAATTTAAGTAGTGTGTTCTATACCCATTACATTCACCCCCCTAGAATTACACAAAATTTAGAACACTGGAAAAAAAAGTTTTTACACAGGTCGTAAGTATATGGTCCACACACAAAACAAACAGTGAAGACAGTCAGCATTGAAAGCTACCCAATGAAAGGATAAAAATGGTTTGAAATTGGCCAAATTTCAACACATTCCACAGACTATATCTACTGGATAGACATACCTATAAAAATAGTACCTAGTATCTCAGGTAGGTGGGAACCAAACTGCAGTTCACATCAAGAACACTAATGCCTGTGGAGAAGCGTTATTCACAGTTGGACAAAGAAGGCTTAGCTAAAACATTTCATAAGTACTTATATGGTCGTGCATTTACAATTTGCAGTGATCATAAGCCCTTGATCAATTTGTACAATGAAACGAAGGCAGTTCCTCAAATGGGATCACCCAGAGTGCAAAGGTGGGTTGTGATGTTTCAAGCATATCAGTACAACATTGTGTACAAGCCAGGAAAGTACCACCAAAATGCTGATGCGCTGAGTAGACTCCCAGTGCCAGGTGAGGGAGATCCTGATGACACTAATGATCAAGTGCTACCAATGGAGTTAATGGGTGACTCACCTGTAAGTGCAGCACAAATTTAGAAGCAGACATCACGCGACATAACACTTTACAATGTACATGAGTACATAATAAAGGGTTGGCCTGAGAAAGTAGAGCCACAACTGAAACCGTACTATCACAGGAGAGATGCTCTGAGTGTCAAAGATGGATGTGTGACTTGGGGAGCGAGAATCATCATACCATCACAAGGCTGAGCTGCTGTATTGAAATAGTTACATCAGACCCATTCCGGCATGTCGAGAATGAAGGGATTGGCCCGATCATATATGTGGTGGCCTGATATGGATCAGGATGTTGAGAGAGTGGTTCAGAAATCTGAGGTGTGTCAAAGTTTCAAAAAAGCACCTGCTCAAGCTCCTTTGCAACTGTGGGAGTGGCCAGGCTCACCCTGGGAAAGACTTCATGTAGACTATGCAGGGCCCTTCATAGGAAGCATGTTCCTAATTCTGGTAGATTCTCATTACAAGTGGATGTAAGTTTATCCTGTCACACATGCCACTTCCCAAATTACCATTGAGAAACTGAGAATGTGTTTCAGTACACATGGATTGCCTAAAACATTAGTGTCAGACAATGGAACATGCTTTACAAGTGAAGAGTTGAAACTTTCATGAAGAGAAAAGGTATTCAGTATGTGACGTCTGCTCCTTACCATCCTTCTTCAAACGGCCTTGCTGAACGCGCTGTTCAAACTTTCAAGGAGGGGATGAAAAAGATGTAAGGTGACACTGTGGAGACAAGAGTAGCAAGATTCTTATTTAATTATAGAATCACTCCTCATGCAACAACTGGGTTGTCACCTGCTCAGATGTTAATGTCATGGAAGTTGAGATCCACATTTGACTTACTCCTTCCTGATGTGAAGACCAAAGGTGTGAAAAAAACAGCAGAAACAAAAAGAAGGCCATGACAAAAGTTGCAAACTCAGAAGTTTTGAAGTTGGAGATTCACTGTATGTGAGGAACTACAGTGGTGGACCCCAATGTATACCTGCAGTAGTGGAAAGTTGTACAGGACCTCTTTCATACAACACTGCTCTGTGGCATGGACAAACTGTGAAAAGACATGTGGACCAAATAAGAACTCGCAGTACAGACAGGATGCTCGAGACTGTACTGCCTACAGAGAAGGAACAAGATGGTGACACTTCTATATTGCTGAGTACGGATGTTGTCAATGCACCAGCAGAGAAGGAAATGTCTGCCATTGAGAAAGGACAATCACTAGAATTGACTGTTGTTGAAAAAGAGATTAACCAACCTACAAACCTGAGAAGGTCTGCAAGAGAGAGACGTTCTCTAGCTCACTTGAAAGACTATGTTGCATAAGTCGAGTCAGTAAGAGACGATCAATGTGATATAATTGATATAGGTGTTGAAGAGTTCTTTCTAAAAAAAAAAAAATGCTACTCAATAAGACATTAATAATGGGATGTTCATATACAGTGTCATATTCCGTAAGTAATTTTATTGTTATTTGTGTGATTTTTGTTAAGTAATAATAATTTTAAAAATAGTAAAGGAAAAGTAAAGAATTAAAGCTGCAACTAACGATAAACGGGCCCTCGCACCTGGGTGGACGTTGGGACTGCTCTGCCAGGGGAACGCCATTCCATTTATTAGACTTTATATAGTTGTTTTTGACGTACTTTCCTGTTGGTGCTATAACTATAACTGAATATTGGCACATATATGTCCTCAGGTCAGGATTCGTATAAATCATGTGAAGTTTGGTGCAGCTTGAACTAGGGATGTCACAATACCAAAAATACCAAAATAAACGGTACTGATACTAGCAAAAATACACGATAGTCGATACCAAAGTCAATACCATGGTGTGTAAAATAAATAAATAAATAAATAAATAAATAAATACTTAAGCATTAATTCCTTTATTTAAACATTTGAGCATTATAAAAAAAACAACAATAGTAGCAACAGTCACATAATAAAAAAGCAATTACAAAATAGATATATAATAAATATTTAAACATTTGAACATTTTAAAAACACAACAGTGGCATGTAGCTTTCAAATAATAAATAAAATTAAACTATTACACAATAGATCAATTGCATATTCACAAATAATTACAAAAAATATCAACTTTCAACAAAAGTTTAACTTTTTTTAAGGTACAACTTTACCATTGCAATACCAGATTCAAACAAAAATGGCATCACTTTTCATGGCTTCTTGAACTTTTCTTGACCAGTTTAAGGTTTCTGGAAAGGAACACCAACATATCTGTTATCTTGGGTCAGTCTTGAATGCCTTGGACTGACTATAATCCCTGAAGTACTGAATAGTCTCTCAGAAGCACAGCTTGACACAGCAATGCAGAGATACCTTCTGGCAAACTCCGATAGCAGGGGTAATGTGGAACGGTCACTTGTGGAAAGCTCCAGATTTGCTGTGGCTTCACTGCCTTTAATTTCTCCTTAGATACTCGAAAGGAGATGTTTCAAATCAGTCTTCGGCTTTTTAGATGGCCTGTCTTGGCTTGAAGCCTCTGCTCCTCTTGGCACATGGGCTCCACCTTCGTCATCCAGAAGCCTTTGTTTCACATCAGCCTCAAGTGAAACAAAGCTATCTTTAAGCCTAGGGTCCAGGTAGGTGGCAGTGTTCAAAAGTAGCTGTAACTCCTCATCATAACGCTGCTTGAGATTTTCTTTGATTGCACCTTTCATTTCCCTAGCAAGTACAGACTCACTGTCTTCATCATCAAGACAAGACAGTATCTCCCAACGCAGTGGTAAGACAGATGAGAGGGTTGTGTGTTTCTCACCACAGAGTGCATCTGTAAAAGGACTCAGTGGTCCAAGGACTTCTCTTAAAGTCTCTAAAATTGTAATGTCCATATCTTTAGGCATCAGGTGCCATTTCTTTCGGTTCTCTGTCAGCACGGCACATAGTTTGCTGCTGCCCCAAAAACCTTTCGACCATATCATACGATGAATTCCAGTTGGTGGGTTCGTCATGTATGAGTTTGTTCTGGGAGTGAGAGGTCTGTCTGTTTTTTGGTGAGTTGGTGTGAGAACTTTGGTGATCTAGTGAATGCAGATACTGTTTTGCAAAGCCTTGACAGTGCTGCAGATACCCTGTCAATGGCAACTGCTTTATTTACAGCAGGGTGTAAATTGTGACTGAAACATGGGATGCATGTGTAATTATCTTTGAAGGCCTTTTGGTTATTGGACGCATTGTCTGTTGTGATGCCTGCCATTCTAGAAATGTTCAATTTCCATTTTTCCTGTATTTTCTCCTCAAAGGCCTCCTTCAAACTCTCCCCTGTGTGCTCAGTGTTCAGACCACTACAGCCCAAGCACCAGGAGTACATCTCCCAGGACTTGGTTATGGAATTACTGCATGGTAATGGAAATGAATGTGTCTGCAGCTCTGTTTGTCCACAGATCCATTGTGCAGGCTTAAAATGTTTTTTCTTTGAGATGCTCTGAAATGAGGTCTCTGGTTTCGGTGTATAGTTTTGTGATCTCTGTGTACATGAAGTAATTTCCGCTTGGTAACTGGTACAGTGCATCCGGAAAGTATTCACAGCGCTTCACTTTTTCCACATTTTGTTATGTTACAGCCTTATTCCAAAATGGATTAAATTCATTATTTTCCTCAAAATTCTACAAAAAATACCCCATAATAACAACATGAAAAAAGTTTGTTTGAAATCTTTGCAAATTTATTAAAAATAAAAAAGCACATGTACATAAGTATTCACAGCCTTTGCTCAATACTTTGTTGAAGCACCTTTGTGTCATGTCTCGAGATGTAAGGGAGATTAGGACGGATGCAAATGCAGTTTAATAGTTTAATTTAAGAGAGACACAGGCAGATAAATCCAAATGGTAATCCAAAAACGTAATCCAAAAACATGCAAAGGTCAGGCGATCAGCAAACAGGCATAAACGGGGCAAATCAGGAATCAAGGTCGCGGTCATGGAAAACAGGGTCAAGATACAAAACAAGAAACATAGAACTGGGAGCGGAAAAACCAGCGTGGACTAAATCTAAAGTTCAACCTAACTAACTCTAACAAGGAACCTAACATGGATTATAACTAAGACTATGACTATGACTATGACTATCTTTCGTATCGAATCTAAACTAATAGTCCGCGCCATGTGCTGGGAGGCGAGCGGTATATAAGCAGACATAATCAGCACGTTAAGTGCTGACGGCTGACACCAATCTAGACACATGCTCAAACAACAGCCAATGACAGAACAGGGAGGAGACATAAAAGAAACATAACAAATGCACGTGTCCATAGTAAACAATGTCACGGTTGTCAACATTCGCAGAACAGGCGCTCGCGCACCTTGCTCGTGCACACACGCGCGCACCCTCATGCTTTCCAGCGCGCTACCTAAAGGGGAAACCGTGACATAACCCCCTCCCAAGGCCACTCCTCCCGGAGAGCCATGAAACATCCATCTCCATTGGCAGTCCTGGCCCCCTAGGCAAAATGTCCCCAGCTGAACCAGGAGACCGTGCGGCGTTCTTAGCGGAACAAAAAAGCAGATCGACGTCCTCGGCGGAACAGGAAAGCGGAGCGATGTTCTCGGCGGAACAGGAAAGCGGAGCGACGTACTTGGCAGAACAGGAAGGCAGAGCAACATCCTCAGCAGAGCAGGCAAACAGAGCGCCGTACTCAGCGGAGCAGGAAAGCAGAGCGACGTCTTCATTGGAACAGGAACACAGAACGACGTCCTCATCGGAACAGGAAAGCAGAGAGACATTCTCAGCGGAGCAGGAAAGCAGAGCGACGTCTTCAGCAGAGCAGGCAAACAGAGCGACGTACTCAGCAGAGCAGGAAAGCAGAGTAACGTCCACATCGGAACAGGAACGCAGAGCGATGTCCTCAGTGGACTCTGCAGGCTGAACTTGGTAGGCTGTGTCAGCGGATTCGGGCGTGAGCATAACTTGGTTGATCATGTCAGCAGACTTGGATGTGAGCAGAGCTTGGTTGTCCGTTTCAGCAAACTCGGTTGTGACCAGAACTTGGTTGAACATATTTACAGCCTCTGGCGTGTGCATAACTTGATTGGTCATGTCAGCAGACTTGGACGTGAGCAGAGTTTGAGTTTGCCGTCTCCTTGTCCAGGAACAGGAACGTGGCATTACCTTGGGACTCTGGAGCTGAGACCCCCTCGTGGGTCTCAGGCTGAAACTCTTGGGCTGAGATCTTCACGTGTACCTCTGGCTGGAGCTCGGTGGATGAGACCACCTCATGGGTCTCAGGTTTGAGCTCTGAGGTCGCCACGTTGTCCTCTGGCTGAAGCTCGGCGGCTGAGACCACCTCATGGGTCTCAGGTTCGAGCTTGGGTTCTGAGGTCGCCATGTTGACCTCTGGCTGGAGCTCGGGTGCTGAGACCTCCTCGTGGGTCTCAAGCTGTAGCTCTGAGGTCACCATGTTGACCTCTGGCTGGAGCTCAGGCACTGAAACCTCCTCGTGGGTCTCAATCTGGAGCTCTGAGGTCGCCACGTGGACCTCTGCCTGGAGCTCGGTGGGTGAGACCACCTCATGGGTCTCAGGTTCGAGCTTGGGTTCTGAGGTTGCCATGTTGACCTCTGGCTGGAGCTCAGGTGCTGAGACCTCCTCATGGGTCTCAAACTGGAGCTCTGAGGTTGCCACGTTGAGCTCTGGCTGTAGTTCCACGGGGGCTTTCTTGTGAAGCAGTTTGTGCTTACGCCAGCTGCTCTTGAAGCATCCCTTTGAGCAGAAAAATGCTTCCTGGAGACCTAGCTTCTTGCATGTAGGACACCGCAGCGGAGCCTCTTTCCAGCAGCCCTCATCTATACAGGTTGGTGCCACCTCCACCACGTTGGCCGGAACCTGAAGCGGAGCTGCAGATGCTACCCGGTCCACCCACTCATAATAGAGATGGAAAGGTATGTCAGCCATGTTCATCCCATTGAATCCCCTCTCCAGTAAATCCAGGCTTTTTAGTTGCCCTGGGTGCGCGAACTCTTGAAGATAAATCCAAATGGTAATCCAAAAACATAATCCAAAAGCATGCAAAGGGCAGGCGATTGGCAAACAGGCATAAATGGGACAAAGCAGGAATCAAGGTCGCGGTCATGGAAAACAGGGTCAAGATACAAAACAAGAAACATGGAACTGGGAGTGGAAAAACCAGCGTGGACTAAATCTAAAGTTTAACATAACTAACTCTAACAAGGAACCTAACATGGATTATAACTAAGACTATGACTATGACTATCTTTCATATCGAATCTAAACTAATACTCCGTGCCATGTGCTGGGAGGCGAGCAGTATATAAGCAGACATAATCAGCGCGTTAAGTGCTGACGGCTGACACTAATCTAGACACACGCTCAAACAACAGCCAATGACAGAACAGGGAGAAGACATAAAAGAAACATAACAAATGCACGTGTCCATAGTAAACAATGTCACGGTTGTCAACATTCACAGAGCAGGCGCTCGCGCACCTTGCTCGTGCACGCACGCGCGCACCCTCATGTTTTCCAGCGCGCTGCCTAAAGGGGAAACAGTGACACTGTGGCACCAATTACAGCCTCAAGTCTTTTTGAGTAAGATGCTACAAGCTTGGCACACCTATTTCTGGGCAGTTTCTCCAATTCTTCTTTGCAGGACCTCTCAAGCTCCATCAGGTTGGATGTGGAGTGTCGGTGCACAGCCATTTTCAGATCTCTCCAGAGATGTTCAATCGGGTTCAAGTCTGGGCTCTGGCTGGGCCACTCAAGGACATTCACAGAGTTGTCATGTAGCCACTCCTTCGTTATCTTGGCTGTGTGCTTAGGATCGTTGTCCTGATGGAAGATAAACCTTCACCCCAGTCTGAGGTCCAGAGCTCTCTGGAGCAGGTTTTCATCAAGGATGTCTCTGTACATTGCTGCATTCATCTTTCCCTCAATCCTGACTAGTCTCCCAGTTCCTGCCGCTGAAAAACATCCCCACAGCATGATGCTGCCTCCAACATGCTTTACTGTAGGGATTGTATTGGCCAGGTGATGAGTGGTGCCTGGTTTCCTCCAGACATGACGCTTGCCATTCAGGCCAAAGAGTTCAATCTTTGTTTCATCATGGTCTTAGAGTCCTTCAGGTGCCTTTTTAGGATGCACCTGAGCTCAATTTTGAGTGTCATGGCAAAGGCTGAGAATACTTATGTACATGTGCTTTTTTGTTTTTTATTTTTAATAAATTTGCAAAGATTTCAAACAAACTTCTTTCACGTTGTCATTATGGGGTACTGTTTGTAGAATTTTGAGGAGAATAATGAATTTAATCCATATTGGATAAGGCTGTAACATAACATAATGTGGAAAAAGTGAAGCGCTGTGAATACTTTCTGGATGCACTGTATCTGGGGTTGAACTGCTAAAGCATTTGCTGGAATCCATGCTTTTCTTCAGTGTAGACAGGAACTTGATCCATATGAATTCAGCAACTGCCCTATCCAATTTCCTTGCTTTGTTTGAGTTTTTGTCATATTTTCTGTACCTTTGAAGAGCTTCTGTTAAGGTTGGCTGTGTTAATGTCTCCTGACTCTCTTGGTGGACATCCTCCTCTGGCTGATACTGGCAAGAGAGAGAGAGAGAGAGAGAGAGAGAAAGAGAGAGAGAGATTTTAGTTATCATACATACTGTCTGACAATGACTAAAACAGTGGAGTCTACAGGTGCTAAGGTGCACTCATAAACACGTGTACACACACGCACGCACACACACCTTATATTCTGAATGCAAGCATTACTTTAAATTCACTGACAGTCTCAGTCCAAAAAGATTTATTAAAACCATTAACATTAAAATAATTATTTAATCTAGTTACATTAGGCTACATTTTGCTGACAGGACACAGGCTGAATGGCGATGCATGGTGGCCCGTTAGGAGGTAGTATATAACGTTGCAATGAGATTGTGTCGTTAACAAATAACTGGCTATCACAAACATTACATGGAGCATAACATTAGCTGGTTTCACGGCAACAATGCCAGCTGCCTCAAACAAACATAATATATGGCCTGTGTTTCAGGATAAGGATTAGAAGTTTTTCAGTTTGTATGATGTTAATATGACTTGAAACTCATCCACCTTGAATTCTTTGAAGAGATCAGGATGTGTGTCTTTCAGGTGCTTCACCAAATTCGAGGTGTTTCCTCGTTTGAAGTGAACGATGGCATCGTTTGCACACCGGCTTCAGAGCATCAATTATACGTCCATTGTCATCCACCTCGAATGCGAAGTATTTCCATATTCAACTCTTATCACCTTTCTTCTCAACGAGTCGGGGCAGAGCTAAACTTGTCGCCATTTTCTGTAGTTTTTCTTAGTGTGCTTGTAAGCGTTGTGACGGAAATTATTAATTTTTACTTTGTAATAGTTTTGTTCTTGGTCCGTTCATTCTCATCAGAGGATAATGCCTAAGAAGGCCATATCATGTCACTTGGATCAGTACAGAATGTTTATCTGCTTACAGAGACACAAACATGTTTTTTCTGTTCAAGGTTCGTCTGTACATCATCTAAGACCCTGAAACAAAGCCTGTTGGAACTGCATCAAACTGCTTCTTATCAGTAAACAAAAGTGTGTCATGTTCTGCGTTTCATATATATAGTAGTGGTTCAGCACAAGCGCTTCAGAGCACCCTCATTATTCTATCCTGCTTTATTCTATCCTGTATTAACCATCTTTCTGTTATAAACCTTTTTTATCTCAGAGGATGAGTCTGAAAGTGTTGTCTAATTTCCACGCCATTTGGCATCCTTGGGTGGGCTGCGCGACTCTTTCAGCTTTTCTGGACAACAAGCAAACTGGAGGATGCTTATGGAAAAGTTTCACCCCGAAGTCCGGGATGACACGCAAGCAGTTTGTCCTTTATTTTGCAGCGCGAAAGACCGATGCAGCCTTACCACTGATTGGTAGGAATCATCAAGAAACAGCCTTAAGGTAAATTAGAATTTTCTAAAGTCATTGTGTATTGCTGTTTGTATGGAAGGGAGTGTATGATATAAGAAATGCGTGTATTCCATTGAACGATTTCTTATAAGAAGTTCCAGGAACTTTGCCTCTGCAACTGCAGAGATATTGGTGTTTCTTAGATCACAGTTTCAAAACTAAAATATATACCAACGGGTACACATATATATATAGAGAGAGAGATAATAAAGGTAAAGATATTCGCTAACGGAAAGAGTCCGTTTTGAGCAATGAATAACTAAAGAGAGTACTTATTAAGAAGCGCTAGAGGCGCAGTATTTTTGCAACGGGTTATTATCAAGTGGAATGCCCCATTGACTCATTCCATCATATCAGTGGTACATGATACGTTTGGCAAATTTAATGCACAAGTAAATTTTACTGAGAAATAAAAGAAGGGAAGGGAAAACTGTAAGTACTACCAAATTGCTGTATGTGGACCCTCACAGGTAAACTCCTTTACATTCTTAAGGCTTGTTCTATTGGACCTATAGGTTATATGATTAATTGAATGTCTAGAGATTTGACACACATTTTGAACATTTTCTGTCTGTGCACAAGAATGCATATTCACTTGGTTTTCATAACACGTTAAATTGATTAAAACTTTGAAAGTTACAGAAGTTGTAAAAGAAAAAAAATATGTGCAAAACATGTAGCAAAGCACATCCTCTGACAGGGTGCTCATATGTTGGTAATAATATCACATTTATGCATGTGAATTATGGGGAAGGATGTTTGAACCAATATGATGTATGGGTTAAAGAATGTGCTTTCCCAGAAAAAGGTAGTTTTAGTCTCAGACAGTTAGAACAACAGAAATTTAATTTGGAGACAAAGGAGAGAGAGACCCCTAAAACAAAGAGCAAAGTGCAGTTTTTGGCTGACTGGAAGGCATTTGCTGAATGACAGAGCGAGGCACATAAAAGAGAGAAAAAATGTCAGGTAGGGCCCTCATCTGTTTCTCAGTGTGCTAAATTGCAGAAAGCCAATCTCGACCTGGACTCCGCCCCACAACGCCCACAGCCAGTAAGGAGGGAGGAACCTGCAGTTTCAGAGGCACCTTCTCACGATGAAGCAGCCCAGCCTATGCCACTCTATGCGCACCTGTCAGAACTGAGCCACAAACCCTCACCGAACTATCTGCCAGCCGTCCTGTCTTCACTGGTGGCATTACACGCTAGATCCCAAGTGAAGGGACCAACAACATTGCTGCCTGAGGGCTTCAGACCAACAAAATCGGACAGAGAAGGGACAATGCATGCCGTGGTAAATGCCCCAATGCTAGAAGTGGCCGGAGAAGGAAGCCCTATGCTAGTTCACAGACTCTGGACATTGGAGGACATCAGGAGCAGCATGACGCATCTGCCGGCGCTCCGCGAAGTAGAAGGACAAAAGTTTGGGGATGAACTTCAGATATTCTGCACAGAATTCAGACCCACCACTCATGAACTACCAAGGTTTCACGTGAATTCCCAGAGGGTGATGTCCGCCTGATCAACCCACAGTGGGATGATGGAGTCAACACATGGTACAGAGCACAAATCACGGCGCTCCAACAGAGGCTGACAAACACCATCCCTGTGCCATCGCAAAGGACAGAAAGACAGAGAAGAGGGGAAAAGACCACAACACAGCCAGACTAACCATATTACAAGCTGTTAGTGTGCAGCCTCAGCGGATACAACAACCGGGGGGCAGAGGAAGAGGGGTGGCATGGAGAGGAAAACCAAAAGGACGCGGACGAGGAAGGCTAAGTGGCAACCCCCATAGATACAACTTCACATGTTTTATCTACGGAAAAGTTGGACATTTTGCAAGAGACTGTCCAGAGCAGAAGCCAACTGACGGGCAGAGGAAGGGAAGGGTGTGGCACCTGGGAACAGAAGAGGTGACATCAGACACCCAAACTATCAGTTAGCTCACAAAGAACAGGAATATATGCAAGCACCCACATCCAACATTACTGTTGACTGACAATTCACAAATGTCTGAACCAGTCATGGCCCTTAACCTTTTTAAAATACAGCACCTCTCCTTTTACACAGTTACCATGTATATCTCTTGTAATTAATGGGCAAAGTGTCACATTTTTGGTAGATTCAGGAGCAACGTATTCAGTAATAAAACACTGTGAATTAAAAGAATCCGCAAAGATGAGTTCATGGTCACTGCGCTCCATGGGCGTAACAGGCCATTCAGTATTAGAACATTTCTCTGAACCGCTAGTTCATGAATGTGAAAATGGGAAAAGAGTAACCCACCAATTCCTAATTTCATCTTCATGTCTAGTCAATCTACTGGGCAGAGACTTAATGTGTGTTTTACACTTAAATTTGATCTCCTCACCTCAAGGAGTAACAATAACTGATGACTCATCTTTGGGAACTCCATTTGTTAGAGAAACAGAGCTCTGTGTTTATCAATGGTCCAAGCATAACAAGCCTAACGCCTGTGCTCACCTGATGGTGTCAGCACATAATAAGATGAAGGACAACTATGTTGATTTTATGCCGCCCTCTACACTCCATTGCACAGCACAAGTGCATGAAGGAAGAGACTTTAATTTTGAGAAAGAATGGTTTGTGGATATCCCAGAAAGCATAGAGCTGTACCTAAAGGCACTATATTGGTGTGACAAATTTTGTGCGTGTTCAGTCAAATTGAGTGACATGCAGTTGCATGTATTTTTTGTCCCAGAATCAGCGCCTCACGTCTCATTATCCAAAATAAAGAATAAACAGTGGAAAGATGTGGGACCGTGGGTTAGATAATGCGAGAGTGGGAAAATTACAGATTAGGAATAGAAACCCACCTCCAACATATGGTACAGCCTGACACTGGGAGTTTATAAAAATTCTTTCTGGAAATGTGCAAGGTTAACCGGGATGTCATTTGTCATGACAAGGGAATGTTTCTGAACCTTGGGACAAGCCCCACACCCCTAGAGATACACCCACAATTGAAGAAGGTGCCTCTCGAGCTGTGTGCCCAAGGGAAACATGACGTAGGCTTGATTAGAAGTGCAACACCAGTCGTGATCACGCCCAAATCTGACTTTAGACCCAGACAATCTCAATACCCTCTTAAACCAAAATCTATTGAGGGAATTAGGCCAGTATTTAATTCACTACTAAAAGCAGGGGTCATTGTTCCCTGTCATGATTCGTCAGTGCGCACTCCAATATTTCCAGTGAGAGAAGCAAAGAAACCCCATACAACCTGATGAATGGAGATTTGTACAAGATTTGCAAGTGGTTAATGCAGTAGTCAAACAGAGAGCTCCAGACGTGCCAAATTCTTACACTACATTAAGCCAGGTTCCAGCAAATAGCGAATGGTTTTCAGTTGTAGATTTAGCTAATGCATTTTTCAGTATAACTCTTGATAAAGACAGTTTTGGTTTGCATTCATATTTGACGGACATCCTTACACTTTCACTTGCTTGTGTTAAGGGTATTGTGAGTCACGAACGATCTACAACCAAATGCTAAAGGACAGCATAGCACCTCTAATACTTTCTCCAGGGCACAGTGTGAAACTGACACCATTAAATTGTTAGTGTCAGGAAGTCTCCCCTCAAATCTTTCAGCACAAGCAGCTGAACTGTATGCTCTCATAGAGGCATGAAGACATGCTGAGGGACAGTTACTAAATATCTACACAGACAGTAGATGTGCCTTTGGGGTAGTACATAATTTTGGAACAATTTGGAAATACAGGAACTTCCTGACGAGTTCAGGAACACACATAGCCCACCACAAACTAGTCTCTGAGTTGCTGGACACAGTCCTACTCCCTAAAGCTATTGCAATATGCAAATGTGATGCACACACTAACAAATTAGACCCTGTTTTCCTAGGAAATGCTCCAGCGGACAGTGCAGCAAAGCAAGCAGCTGCATCTATGGTCCCAAATAATCAAAAGAAAATAATCATCCCTTTTTTACAGCTTTCAGACCTCCAAATACGAGCTACAGTGGAGGAAAAAGCTGTGTAGCGCAAAGCAGGCTGCACGGTTATTGACGGAGTTTGGCGGTGCCCCCAGGGCTGTCCTTGTCTTCAAAGTTGATGCACGGCAGGGACCATGCATCAAAAGGGAGAATGATAGCTGTGAAAAAGCATTGGTTTCTCTAAATACTCTAAAAAAAAAAATTTGTTTATAATTTTTGCACAACTCATAACGTGGGTTTGAAGGTAGAGAAGGCCACGTCCCTACATACAAAGAGGACTCAGACACGGTAGCAAAGGCATTGCTTAGAGAAGTAATTCCTAGATGGGGAACTCCCACAAGAAATCTCCAGTGAAAATAGCACACCTTTTGTGAGCCATTCCCTTAAGTAGGTGGGTGAATATTTGGGTATTGACTTAAAGCAGCACTGTGCATATCATCCAGCTAGTGCTGGGGTGGTAGAGAGAGAAAATGGGACACTAAAAAACAGACTGAACAAATTCTGTTCTGAAACAGGCTTAGGATAGGCTTAGCCCCTTTGGGATACTTTTTGGGAGACCTCCACACACAGGAATTGGACCTGTGACGGCCCCTCTTCCCAACACTGCAGCATGTGATGATACAATGTTAAATTACTGTGGAACCCTGTTCTCTACTCTGCACTCTATCCACAAGCAGGTCAAGACAGCACTTCCAGCTCCAGCCACAGGCTCGCTGCATGATCTGAAGCCCAGAGAGTGGACCGTGATCAAGGACTTCCGCAGGACCAGGTAGAACAAGCCACGGTGGTCAGGGCCATTCTAGATCCTTTTTGTCACTCACTCCGTGGTAAAGGTCAACCAGAGAGCCACGTGGATGCACGCCAGCCACTGTAAGAGACTGCCAGAGCCGAGCAATGAAGACGGGACTTCGACAGGAGGACTAGAAAGTGATTCTCTATCAAGAGGCCTCTAGGAGGCCCGAAGCTCACAAGTGACGATCTGCATATACACACCCACACACGACACACTGCACTCAAACACACATTCTCACAGTAGTTCCTTGTGGTTGCCCAACACAAGACACCAAATGGTATCTAGTAGCATGTGAAATCACGGACATGTTGTTTTTGGAGAAAATGTTGATGGCATGGAAACTGTACTCTTAGGAGGATTGAACTTCATATAGCCATGTGACCAGGACAGAGGTTAGATGACATGACTTTGCTACCTCACCTCTTACACCCCAAAGCTCCCTGACCACAGACTACTGTTGCAGACTAGACATAAATCATTAGATGTTGACCTACACATCTACTCTACATACAAACCTATTCCTAATCGTGCACACTTCTCCTGGTATTTGTGGTATCAGTTAGTAAGCCCTGTCATAAAATTAAACTCACAAATACCTGGGACCGTTCCTGACAACACTGGGGGTCCAGTGGGGTAGACCCTTAAGCTGGAAAGATAAACCAAATCGCGATATTGAAGTTTATTGAGTGGAAGACTTAATGATCAATCACGCCAATCACATAGTTGCAGCAGAAAGAGTGCATGACACACACACTTTTACCAAAATTTGGTATGTAGCTGATTGTGGTGACGGGACTAAGTGCCTAAGGCGATGTGATTTCTATAGGTCCCACATAAGCCCGCAAATTTCTTTTAGAAGACTATTGCTGCAGATTGGACGACAATTAGTAGTTAAAAGCCCCTATGCCAAGATATTGGCCGCCTCTGTAAACTGTTCTGTATCACCTTTGGTCATAAGAATCATTGCCAACAGTGCTACCCACACAACGTAACACATCCCCTCGTCACGCAGACACATAATGGTTATTCTATTATTGAACACATGCGGTCTGCGATACGCAACCCTCTGCAGACTAGTGAGATGGGATTTGATTGGCTGAACTCAGTACTCGGGGGACGGGGCTCGAGGATATTAACCGTCTGTCTACCAATACAGTGGTTTTCAAAGTGGGGACCCCCTTGGGGGCCGCCAGGGGGCGCCCGGGGGGCCTCAACAATTTGGTGTGAAAAATAAATACTCACTCTCAGACAACCACACACACACACAATCAATTCCTAATGTAATGTAATGTAAAGATGTAAGATGTAATTATTAATAAAAAAGGGGGATATATTCAGAAGTCTGTATTTTTAATGTGTTTTAAAGACATCTTGCAAAAGGGGGGCCTCAGGTCAAATGTTAATGCCATTTGGGGTGCCTTGCCCTGGAAAAGTTTGGGAACCCCTGTACCAATAGGTGCAATGATTCTTCTTGTCTTGCTCATTTTGCCGTGTATTGTTTCTCTTGTTCGGAGCAGTCTTTCACGCTCGTTGAAATCACTAATGACCAAACGCTGATGTTGACAAAGACTGATTACAATCCCTATGATGACCAACCTGACTTGTGTCCTAAACCTGACTGGGTATCAGATTCTCCCAGCAACACTGACGATGACGACCCATTGACATCCATTTCACGTCTATTGTAAATATGCATTTGACCATGACGATTCTCATTTCACTCTAAAATGAGGTTGCTTGACTACAGTATACTTTATCCGCAAAAACAGCCTTAGCACCTTCATTATGTCTGTTTTATGTTGAATTCAGTTGAACCATAAAAGGATTCGGAAGTTCTGATGTATTCACAGCATAGTAATTTCTCTGTTAATTTTAGTTATCATATTTTGTAATGATAAAATGGGGGAAATGTGAGGAAAATTATTCATTTTTACTTTGTAATAGTTTTGTTCTTGTTCTGTTCATTCTCATGAGAGGATAACGCCTAAGAAGACCATGTCATGTCACTTAGATCAGTACAGAATGTTATCTGCTTATAGAGACACAAACATGTTCTTCTGTTCAAGGTTCGTCTGCACATCATCTAAGACCCTGAAACAAAGCCTGTTTGAACTGCCTCAAACTGCTTCTTCGGTACACAGAAGTGTATCATGCTCTGCGTTTCATATATAGTAGTGGTTCAGCACAAGCGCTTCAGAGAGCTCTCATATTTCTATCCTGCTTTCTTCTATCCTGTATTAACCATCTTTTTGTAATAAACCTTTTTTTACCTCAGAGGACGAGTCTGCGAGTGTTGTCTAATTTCCACGACAGCATTCTTCTTTTTCTTTAACACTTGTGGACCTACTAAAACACTTATACGTATATGCTGCCCCCATCAGTTCCGGAAGAATCGCAACCTCTGTACTTTCCTTACCGACTTGGTACTGAAGTATCGGTTCTCGTGACATCCATAGATTGAACATTGTATGCCTGAGTTATTGTAAAACATGTCAGTTCATGTTGCCAGCAGGTGGCGGTATGAATGTTACTAAATATTGGCATGTAGATGTCCTCAGGCAAGGATTCATATTAAATATGTGAAGTTTGGTGCAGATTGAACATTGTATGTCTGAATTAGTGTAAGACATGACAGTTCATGTTGCCAGCAGGTGGTGCTATGAATGTAACCGAACATTGGCACGTAAATAGCCTCAGACCTGGATTCATATCAAATATGTGAAGTTTGGTGCAGATTGAACATTTTATGTTTGAGTTATAACATTTTCCTGTTTCATTACATTAATGAATTAAGCATTAATAGCATGCTTGAGCACTTGAGCTAATTGTTGCTAGCATGGTGTAACATGTTTCTAGCATGTTGCTAGCATATTTACCACTTGCTGGCATATTTTAATATGTTGATAGGAGTGCATCACAGTGTAAAACATGTCACTTCCTCTTGCCAGCAGGTGACAATATGACTATAACTTAATATTGGCATGTAGATGTGCTCAGGCCAGGATTTCTATCAAACGTGAAGTTTTGGGAGGATTAGGCATTGTATGCTTGAGTTATAACAACATTTTGTGTAATAGCAGTAATAGCATGGTTTAGCACTTAGCTGTGTTGCTAGCATGTTTTAACATGTCCAGTGTGTTGCTAGCATGTTTAGAATTTGCTGGCATATTTTTATATGTTGCTAGGAATACATCAGTGTAAAACATGTCACTTCCTATTGGCAGCAGGTGGCGCTATGACTACAATTGAATATTGGCATGTAGAGGTCCTCAGGCCAGAATTCGTATCAAACATGTGAAGTTTAGTACAGATTGAACATTGTATGTTTGAGTTATAACAACTTCCTGTTTCATGGCGAAACATTGAAATTTGTGAGAGCGCCATGCCCATGCCGTGCAGTGAAAACTCAAACACTTCGCAATTTAGCATCATCAGTGCCTTTAGATGAGACTGTCCAAATATGATGTCGATCCAATGAAATCTCTATAAGGACTTTGTTAAAGTATGAGACCTGGAAATGGCAAAATCTGAAAACGGAGCAGATCCAATAGGACCTTGCACCAGCGATGCTCGAGCCCTAATAATAAAAAAAGAGGGATCATAAAAATTGCATTTTGTTTGTTTATTTACTATTGCAGTGAATAAAGTATTTCATATAACAGATGTTTACATATAGTCCACAAGACACAATAATAACTGAGTTTACACAAATAAACCAGTTCAAACATTTACATACTGTATGCTTGACTCTTAATACTGTGTGTCGTTACCTGAATGATCAACGACTGTTTTTATATTGTTTGATAGTTGTTCATGAGTCCCTTGTTGAGCATAACTGCCCACTCTTCTTCAAAAAAATCCACCAGGTCCTGCAAATTATTTGGCATCTTCTGCATATTTGACCCCTTTCCAATAGTGACTATATGATTTTGAGATCCATATTTTTACACTTAGGACAATGGAGGGACTCGTACACAACTATTCCAAAAGGTGCAAACATTCATTGATTCTCAAGAAGGCAACACAATACATTAAGAGCCAGGGGAAAAGTGTAAACTTTTGAACAGGATGATCAGTGTAAATTGTTATTATTTTTCTTCTGGGCAAACATGTAAATATCTTATGTAGCTTCTGAAGGGTGGTTCTAGATGGGAAAAAAAATTGGATCTTTAAACAAAATAATAAGAATTTACACCAATGTTGTGACATCACAATGTTTTTGGTTAAAAGCTCCTTGGTTGACAATGCAGTGTGTGCAGGGGCATTGTAGCGGTGCAAGATCCGGTTTTGGGTGCACAACTTCTCTGGACTTTTTTTTGCAGATGCTTTCCTGTGGACGAGTCCTTTAAAGTAATAAAATGCGATCATCATTCCTTTGATGTGTGATTTGCCCTGACATGCTTTTTTTTTTTTTTTGGACCATAGAAAAAAATGACACAAATACCAAAGCCAAAAGATGCCAAAGCCAAAAGATGTACCAAAGATGGTACAGTACTGTGCAAATTTTTAGGCATATGTAAAGAAATGCTGTAGAGAGAAGATGCCTTCAAAATAATTCAATTAAATGTTTCTATATTTATAGAACATTACTAGTAACAGTAGTAAATGAAACAAAGATGATAGTTGGTGTGACAAAAAATGTAATTAAAAATAAAAATAGTAGTCTCAGGTACAATTAGTGCAGTTTTATAAGGAAATGAGCTGTAAATTTTATTGAACATGTTCCAGAACCAGCCACAGTTTTTCTGGAGACTTCTTCTGACTGTTGCACTTGCTCCTTATTTTTGCAGCAAAACCCAGCATTGTGAATTTTGAGTGAAAAGTGGTCTCTTAACGTAATATGCTGCTTTCTTTAATGACATACAAACATTTTCCTGTAACATTTCATTTTGTGCTAGAAAACTAATGTTTGGGAATCTAAAATGCTTTTGTACTGACTCGATAATGTAGAAGTCATAAGATAAAAAAATCTATAGCAAACTTTGTACTAAATGAAATAGGGTGCCTAAAACTTTTGCACAGTACTGTAGATCCAGATACATCCAGAAGTTATGACTCCACTTGGGAGACTGACTCACCAGAATGTAAGCATATACTACCTACTGGAAAAACCTGCAACTGCTTCGAGTGTCTGTGCCACATTTGAATTCCAGACATTTTTGGGTCCTCCTTCATATGTACTGACCAAGTTTCATGTCAGTAGGACCTTTGGTTTGGCCACGCACCTAGATTTGGTGAGTTGCACATTCACAAATGTGCTACAATTGTTGCCTAAGCAATGAAAGGAAAGCAGATTCAAGAGTCATGTAGTAGATTGTAGTTTCACTCATGATGTGTATGGTTTGACCACAGACAGGTCTAAATGAACAAATGAGTAGCAGTGTGGCCTTGCTGCTGCTCCTGCTGTGACTTGTGGTGTTGTCTGTTGCTACTTTGACTTGTGGCTGTGATTGCTACTGCTCTGACCTGATTTTTTTCTTCTTCTTGCAATTTAAAAACATCTAAGGTATATGCTTTTCTCATCAGTCTGGGCCTCCCCCCCCCACTTTTTGCAAGTATCTGCTTTCTGCTTTAAGACCAACCTTATGTCCGTCTTATATTGTGTTTTTATTTATTTATTTATTTTAAATTGCTCAATAAAAATATTATTTACTATTAAACCCTGTCAGTCATGTGTTTTATGTGTAATAGCACATCGAATGACTAGAATGGCAGTAGACAGTTGTTTAGACAGATCTCAAGATGATGTGAGCTAATTTGATCAAGATTGGATAAAGTTTGGAGGAGAAGTAGCAAAAAAGGCACTTAAATGGAAGCATTTTCAGGATGTCCCCATGACCCTGAAAAGGATAAGCGGTATAGAAGATGGATGGATGGATGGATTTTCAGGATGTTATTGTAACTTCTACGATTCTAGCCATTCAGTGGTGCTGTCATAAAATCTGTTGCATAGCCTCAGGGCTTGGTCCTGAGAATGCCTACCAAGATTTGTGTCAGTGTGAAAGGTCACTTCCTGGTTGGTGGCTTCGCCATCAGGTTTGTTGGCACATTATGGGCAAACTGTTTGGAATATCAACACTGGTATGTTGATATTGTAGATGAAATGATGTATGACAAATATGGTACTGATTGGACATAATTTGTAGGAGGAGTAACAAAAAACAGTTTTTGACAAAATCCAAGATAGTTGACAGGAAGTACACTTGAATTACGATGTTGGTGTGGGTTCACATCAGCATTCTCCAGGGAATTATAGGAAAAAATTCTTTAAATGATATAAGGAAAAAAATTCAAGTTGTTATACTTCTTGACGACAAGGTGACGCAGTCACACAACTTCCTGGGTGCATTCAGGGTGTGATCCTGAAGATACATAGCATGTTTCTTGATATGTAGATGCATTACTGAGATACACCCTCACATCCTGTATCTATCGGCATGTTACAGGAGAATGGTTTTGAATATCAAAATTCCTTTGATAAATTTTATTCAGACAGGTCTCAAGATGATGTGAGCCAAATGTAGTGAAGACTGGACTAAATTTGAGGAGGAGCAGAAAAAATTATTGTAACCAGTAGATGGTGCTGGTATGAAATTTGTAGCATAGGCTCAGGTCATGGTCCTGAAGTTATCTACCAAGTTTTTTTTGTCAGTGCACAAAGTTGTTGCTGAGATACAGCCTCACATCCTGTTTGGGGGCTATAACAACAATAACCTTCGGTGCTTGACCCCCTATTAATGATAATAATAAAAATAATAATAGTAATAACAATAAGAATAGAAAATATAAAGAAAAACCCCTACCAATTCCAATGGGGATTTTTTCTAATCTTTTGCAGTATCACCATCAGTAAAATACACATCATGCTAAAGTTAATTTGTGTTTGTGCCTCCTTTATCCATTTTATTCTAAAGGTGAACAGCCTTCATGCCAAAAGCTGTTTAGAATTCAATTTTGACCTGTATATAAAGAACCTTCTAAAGACTTTCATCAAAGCTGTATTCTCAACAAGAAATTGAGCCAAAAGCAGATTTAATGGAACCACAAGTCAAGGAAGTAAAACTCAAAGTGTGAAATACTGTAAAATATATAAATGTGTATTTACTGTGCATATGCTGGATTTTGAACACAACACAACTCCAATAGCTGCCATCTAAATATAAACAGAAACAAAAAAAAAAAACCGGGCCAGCAACTTATCTTTTTGATTTGGTGCAGTGAATAATGCTTGCTTCTTTAATTTATTGTAAAGTTACTACACTGTTCACTGTACTTTGGATTGCCAGTGTATTGAATAAAAACAAAAAGTAAAATCCACCTTAAACTAATCTTATGTCCAAATTAACTTAGAAGGAAAATGTTTTGTAAACTTTCTTCCTTTAGCACATTTGCAGTCTCCTCTGAAAGTATTGGAAGGGCATGGTCAATTCTTTTGTTTTTGCTATACACTGAAGACATTTGGGCTTCATTTGTTATGCTGTTTGCTTAGGTTTTTGCTGCCCTCGTATAATGCAGTCACAACAGAGAGCACAATTAATCTTTAGAATGTAAGAAAATTATTATAAGTCAATTATTATAATGTATCTCAAAACTGAGGTGATTTACTCATTTATAAAAATTGGTGAATTAGTTGGGGGAAAGAAATGCAATATTGAAAACCATTTAATCTCACTTTTGCCAAAATGAACATGGGGTAACAGAGACAAATGAAGGGAGAGGAGTCCACAGAGAGGGATAAGAAATTCAGGAGTGACACAGATCTCTTCTTTGGAGAGTATTTATCTGAAAACTGTGATTAGAAGAAGATGCTTCCTCTCATTCCTTGTAAATGTGGCTGAGATGTTCTATAAGTCCCTCCAGCTCTGGGTTCCCCCCTAATTCTGCAATCAGCCTGTATGCCTCTTTCTCTAGCTCATGCAACTTCTGCCTGGTGTACGCAAAGGAGCCCACCTTCTCCAAATAATCCACACAGTAACGCTTAACATCTTCATCTTCAGTGCGCTGACGTAGGATGTTCTGCACCTGTGTGCTATGGAGCTGTGTACGGATGGCGTGAATGGTGGGAAAGGAGAATTTGCCCTCTGTCAGGTCTTCACAGAAGCTCTTGTTTGCACCATATTCACGTGAGCAGAGATTGGCATAGTCGTCACGTATCTGGAACAAGAGCCCGAGTGTGTCTAGTAGAGGCTTCAGGTCACAGCGCCATTCTGAGAAGAGCTGCATGAGGCCCACTGCTAGGCCGAATAATCCGCCAGTCTTACGCAGTACCATTCCACAGTACTCTGCTTCACTTGGGCAAGTGTAGGTGTCACGCCAATGGATATCCAGGCCCTGCCCACGGTGCAGCTCCAGGAGCTGGCAAGTGAACACGTGCACAGCCTCAGGGTGTTCCAGCGTCAGCACCTTCTCTAGGCCCAGGAAGTAGACATAGTTTGCAGAGTTTATAACGGATGGCACGCCATAGATGCTGTGAGCTACAGGGAAACCACGCCGCAACTTGGAGCTGTCCTCGATGTCATCGATTAAGAGACTGGCATTGTGCAACATTTCTGTTACCTCAATGATTACCTGCAAGACAAGAGAGACATAAACTAGGACTTTGCTTCATCAATCTGACATCTTTGATTACTCTGATTTAAACAGAAGTACATGTGTATATTTTTTTAACACTACTGTAAAGGGCTTTTGCAAATACCCAATAATAAACAACAGACAGAGACCGGTATATCAAAGGGAAAACATAATAAAATAAAATAAAATAAAATAAAATATAAGAATATGGAAAGTGGAAATTTAGCTCAGAGAAGAAAGGATAGTGGCCAAAATGTAGCTGTTTGGAATGACGTCATTTTCCACCTCGGTACGTTCAACAGATGAAGGGGGGGGAGACATGGATGCCTGCATGTTAATCTTTTCTTAGCAAGAAGCTAGCCACCTAGTTGTGATGAGTGGTTTATAATTTCCTCCTCAAACAGGGAACTGTATAGTTAATGTTCAAGTGAATATGCATATACTGATTGATCTAAACACTTGTATATGCACTCACTGGTCACTTTAACAGAAACACCTACACCACCTACTCATTTATGCAATTATCCAATCAGCCAGTCATGTAGCAGCAGCCCAATGAATAAAATCATGCAGATACAGGTCAAGAGCTTCAGTTAATGTTCACATCAAACATGAGAATGGGAAAAAATGTGATCTCTGTGACTTCAGCCGTGGTATGGTTGTTGGCAACAGATGGGCTTGTTTGAGCATTTCAGAAACTGCTGATCTCCTGGGATTTTCACATACAGCCGTCTCTAGAGTTTACACAGAATGGTGCAAAAAACAATAACAAAAAATCCTGTGAGCAGAGGGTCTGCAGACTGAAACAACTTGTTGATGAGAGAGATCAGAGGAGAATGACCAGACTGGTTTGAGCTGACAGGAAGTCTATACTAACTCAAATAAGCCCTCTTCACAACTGTTACAACTGATGCAGAAAAGTATCACGGAATGCACAACACATCAAACCTTGAGGTGGATGGGCTACAGCAGCAGAAGACCACATCAGGTTTCACTCCTGTCAGCCAAGAACAAGAATGAGGCTATCATGGGCACAGACTCATTGATTTTTTTCTTCTTCTAATCTTCAACTACCCAGTTTTGATGAGCCTGTGCCCATGATAGCCTCAGATTCTTGTTCTTGGCCGACAGAAGTGAAACCTGATGTGGTCTTCTGCTATTGTGGACATCCACACCTCAAGGTTCAATATTATGTGCATGCTGAGATGCTTTTCTGCTCACCATGGTGGGAAAGAGTGATTATATGAGTTACTGTATCCTTCCTGGCAGTTCAAACCAATCTGGCCATTTTCCTCTGACTTCTTTTATCAACAAGGTGTTTCCACCCACAGAACTGTCACTCACTCAATGTCTTTTGGTTTTTTGCACCATTCTGTGTAAACTCTAGTGACTGTTCTGCATGAAAATCCCAGGAGCTCAGCAGTTTCTGAAATACTCAAACCAGCCAGTACATCTAGTACTAACATCCATGCCACGATCAAAACCACAGATCACACTTTTTCTTCATTCTGATGTTTGATGTGAACATGAAGTTCTTGACCTGTATCTGCATGATTTTTTGCATTGATTTTTGCATGATTTTCTGCACCAAGATAAACTTATTTGGTTCAGATGGTGTCAAGCGTATGTGGTGGCAACCAGGTGAGGAGTACAAAGACAAGTGTGTCTTGCCTACAGTCAAGCATGGTGGTGGGAGTGTCATGGTCTGGGGCTGCATGAGTGCTGCCAGCACTGGGGAGCTACAGTTCATCGAGGGAACCATGAATGCCAACATGTACTGTGACATACTGAAGCAGAGCATGATCCCCTCCCTTCGGAGACTGGGCAGCAGGGCAGTATTCCATCATGATAACGACCCCAAACACACCTCCAAGACGACCACTGCCTTGCTAAAGAAGCTGAGGGTGAAGGTGATGGACTAAACCCTATTGAGCATCTGTGGGGCATCCTCAAACGGAAGGTGGAGGACCACAAAGTCTCTAACATCCACCAGCTCTGTGATGTCGTCATGTAGGAGTGGAAGAGGACTCCAGTGGCAACCTGTGACGCTCTGGTGAACTCCATGCCCAAGAGGGTTAAGGCAGTGCTGGAAAATAATGGTGGCCACACAAAATATTGACACTTTGGGCCCAATTTGGACATTTTCACTTAGGGGTGTACTCACTTTTGTTGCTAGCGGTTTAGACATTAATAGCTGTGTGTTGAGTTATTTTGAGGGGGACAGCAAATTTACACTGTTATACAAGCTGTACACTCACTACTTTACATTGTAGCAAAGTATCATTTCTTCAGTGTTGTCACATGAAAAGTTATAATCAAATATTTACAAAAATGTGAGGGGTGTACTCACTTTTGTGAGATACTGTACATCCTGGTAGGTCAGATATCTGGCCATTTTTCTTTAACCGCTCTTATCAACAAGTCATTTCACTCAATGCTCACTCAAGTTTTAATTTTTTGTTAACTCTAGAGCCTGCTGTGTGTGAAAATCCCAAGACATCAGCACTCACTGAAATACTCATACCAGCCCTTCTGGCACCAACAACCATGCCAAAGTTAAAGTCACAGATCACACATTTTCTTCATTCTGATGTTTCAAACTCTGTGTGGTAAGGCTCGTGGACGTGGCTTGTGTGTTTACATCAGCACTGAATAGTGCAAGTACTCGTTGCTAGTCTCTAGTTACTATTCATCGCTGGTGGAGTTTGTGACTGTTAGATCCAGACCATTTTATTTACCACGGGAATTCTCCACTGTTCTTATAACCGGAATATACATTCCCCCCAGCGCTAATGCTAAGGAGGCGCTCTGTGAATTGTATGGGGCTATTAGCAAACTGCAGAACAGACACCCTGATGGACTTGTTATCATCACCAGAGATTTCAACCATGCAAATCTCAAATAAGAGCTCCTTAAATTCCACCAACGTGTGGACTTTTCAACGAGAGGGGCAAAGACGCTGGATCTTGTTTACACAAACAACCCCGGTGTGTACTGGGCAGAACCCCGTCCCCACCTCTGCTACTCAGACCATATCCCTTTATGCTAATCCCAGCATACAGACCGCTTGTCAGATGCGCCAAACCAGTTTTGAAGCAGGTGGAAAACCTGGCCATCTCTGCTCTTCAAGACTGTTTTAGCACATGGGAGGCTGCAACCAACAGCGACTCCACCAACATGGAGGAATACATGGCATCAGTGACCAGCTGCATCAGCAAGTGCATTGATGATGTCACTGTCTCCAAGACCATCACCACACACTCCAACCAGAAGCCGTGGATGACTGAGGAAGTGTGTGCACTGCTGAGGACCCGAGACTCTGCCTTCAGGGCAGATGACAAGGCGGCCCTAATGAACAGCGAGAGCCAAACTGTCCCGAGCCATCTGAGAAGCAAAGCATGCACACGCCCAGAAAATCCAGTCACTTCACAGATAGCAGTTACATGTGGCTCATGTGGCAGGGCATTCAGGCCATCAGCAACTACAAGACAACACCAACCGCCTGTGACAGTGATGCCTCCCTTCAAGATGTGCTGACCAGGTGCTGTGTCTAACCACGGCTGATGTAAATCATTATTTTAACCTTATCGTTGCGAATCGGGGTAAGGTATGGTAACAGTTTTGAACACTGATTTTTTATGTACTTGCTCAATAATTGATCTTTGTTCATTTTTAACTAAAAACGTGCGATACTGCAGCTTAAACTTAATAAAACAAAAAAAAAATATTAAAGATGAATTAAGTTGCAAGTTGTTCTAAGCTGACCTCAAGTAAGAAGTACAAATAGTAGATCATCACAGTCACATAATTGAAGACATATATTTACCAAGCACTTTATTAGGAACACCTGTACACCTGCTCATTCATGTAATGATCTAATTAGCCAATCGTGTGGCAGCAGTGCAATGCTATAAGTAGTGATCTCCTGGGATTTTCATGCACAACAAGAATTTTTTTTTTTATACGTAGTCCATCTGTGGGGGCGAATGGGAGTGCATGGGTTCTGCATGGGGAAAAAACCCCTCAACGTTTATTTGACAGTGCATTAGGCTTGCTGCGATAGGTGTTCCCGGTGTTATACGGTGTTCCGCTGCATCACTTGAACACTGCGTCACCGCCCCCACTGTCTTTTTGCTTTTTTGTAGTAGTAAAATTCTTTTAGTTCAGTTTTGTCCGTTTAGTTCAGAACGGACACTACAATTAAAAACTTAACACATCTGTTCAATTCAGCATGAGCCGAATGAGTCAGAATCACAGCACAGATCAGATTTAATTTATTATGCAACAAGAGTGAGGTGAGCTGACTGACAAGATGATGGTGAAAAATTTTATTTCAAAAGTTCTATGTTTAATATAAGTGAGTTGGTCATTGTACAGTTTTGTTGTTGTTGTGTTTTTCATTAAGAATAATAATAAATCACCATTCAAGCAATTGCTGCCCCCTGAATTGCGAAATTAAAATGGGCAGTCATTCATAAACGATTTAAAAGCGAGGGGGAAAAGAGGGAAAGTTCTGTTTAATTATTTGTGTTAATTTCTGTTGTTTAGTTGTTTAGAAGTCTACTGACTGCAAGCTAGCAGTCACTATTTTCTTCAGCTAAAAGCTTAGCTGCATTTTAGTACAACATGGCCAACACTGATAATGTTGTCGACCTTATTTTAAGTCTTTTAATAGTCATACCTCTGAAAAGCGACTGAAAATGAAAAAAGACAGAAGACCAATGCCAAAGATTTTAATTCAAAAGTTCTGTAGTTCTTGTGATAATTATCTTTATGTAATTCCCCTTGTTTGTTTTATGGTGCTGGTGCCGTAGTCTAAATGTTGCACCTTTTTTGGTGTCTGTTAGTTCAGGGTGAGAATCTTAAGGAGCTACATGTGCTTTGAAACTGCTGTGAATCAGACCGCTACAGTTTAATTAAGAGGCATTAGCCTCTTTTTAGCAAATTTTTTTTTGAGGTCATGTGGCCCCTTGTACGCACATGACCACTCCTGGACACTCAACACCACCTACCTAGCCAAGAAGGCCAGCAGCGCCTCCATTTCCTATGGAGTCTGAAGAGACCCAACCTCCCCCTCCCATCCTCACTACCTTCTACAGAGGGATGATAGAGAGCATCCTGACTAGCCCTCCCACCCTTCACAGAGACTCTTCATGCTCCTGCCATCTGGCAGAAGGTACAGGAGTATCCATGCCACCACCACCAGGCACAGTTTCTTCCCTGAAGCAGTCAGATTACTCAACACTTTGCTGCCCCTCAACGTTCACCTGGGGTAGTCAAAGCCCTAAGCCAGTATGACTCAATACTACTGCCCACCACACTTTACAATGATGCATTAGACACTTTCTTTTTATGCTGTTTGCTGTTACCATTGCTGCCAGTATTGCTGATACATTCATTGCGGCCCATTCTTGCATTAGGTTTCCCACAGAACACTGTTCTGTTGTCACTGCACTGTGTATCTATTGTATTGTTGTGTATTCACTGTTCTGTGTATTTATTATTCGGTGTGTTTTGTTATGTGTACTTATTGTCTTGCACCCACCTCACACTGTTGTGTATTTGCACTTTATGTAGACTTGTGTACTGTACTACTATACTGTTATGTGTTGCACCATGGTCCTACAGAAATGACATTTGGATACTAGCTATATTTCTATTTAGACGTGAATACAATAACTATAGAAGAGGAAATGTCTGATTTATTAGAAATGAGCATAAACTGAAACAGTATCAAGCTGATGTCATTAGTTTGCAGGTTCAGTGAAAGCAATTGTGGTCAACTTTCATATACCTGTAATTAATCATGATATTGCAGTTCAAAATGATCAGATGGAAGTAGACAAAACAACAACAACAAAAGCACCTCAAATCCTAAAAGAGTCTACACCCAATACCAGAATAAGTTTTTTACTACTCCAGTCTTCAGATTCTCCCAAGGTTTTCTTATTATGTATTAGAAGTTTTTCCTTGTTGTATTTTCCTTTGATAAGGACAGCGTTTTAATTAATCTGCAGAGAGCACTGCAATATACATCATAATAAATATCAAGTCATAACATCACACACAAAGATGGAGAACACTAGAAAATGTTACTTAAATAAAATAACACCTTTTTTCTGCTTTTTTAAATTCATATACTAATATCTCTAAAAACACAGCATTATTATTATTTTAAGATAAACATGCTCTTACCTGAAGTTTATCCTCAGGTACATTGAGCCAGTGATTGAAAGCTTGGGACAGTTTAGTTCG
The DNA here is from genome assembly GCF_023375685.1 of Ictalurus furcatus. Taxonomy (NCBI): domain Eukaryota; kingdom Metazoa; phylum Chordata; class Actinopteri; order Siluriformes; family Ictaluridae; genus Ictalurus; species Ictalurus furcatus. The sequence continues at coordinate 9,568,471 of NC_071257.1, read as the reverse complement.
GACTTGTTTCCCTGGGAATTTAGTAAGAACACATTACATTAATGAAAGTAACTTATACAATTTCCACGTGTTATCCATTGTGAAAACAATGCCCTTTCAGTTTGTTATTGGCTGTGTAACAACTTGTGCAGCAAACGAATGGAATTGGTGGCTGAACAGCTGATCTTTGACTGTGCCATTGTGCTTCAGATCCAGTTTCATTTATGTACTTACAATAATGTCCTTAAATTTTGTGCAAGTCTGCAATCTTCAAGTTAGTCCAACTCCCTAACTGTGTTTGGCAATTCTTTGACTTAAGCCTTGAATATGGGGCTGAAATTTCCTTATCACACTATTTGATCACGCTCTATCCTATTATGTAGGACAGAACACCAACAAGCCCCAGGCATTTCACCAGCCCATATACTGTACTGTATATTATGAAGGCATTATGGATGGGACATTTGGTAACTCCCCAAGTCACGTTCTTTCTCAACTCAAACATCAAGATTTAACACACACACACAAAAATGGAGAATCCTGGGAAAAGACACTATAATAAAATAAAGCAAAGTTTCTGCCAAATAAACAGACAGAACCAATTTCTCTAGGTATTTAATTAGTCATAAGCATAAACCAAAATCAATATTTCCTTTTCAATATTGGTAATCCGTTCTAGCTGATATAATACTGAAATTTTTATCGTTTGATTGTTTTGTGCTTGTGTATGTATAGCGTTAAATTATCACTTTTCCACTGCTACATTACACTGTGGTACAGTACCCCAACAATACTATAAGCTTCCTTTTTGTTAAATTTTCACTGCCATGTGTCTGTTACAGTAACTAGGATTATCAGAATACCAAACTTTGATAGGCTTTGATACCAATACTAGGTGTAGTATTGCCGTTCTCAAAACAATATTATTTGGCCAAAAATAAAGAAATCAAAATGGTGAAAAACACACAAAGACTGAAGTCTCAAATTTAGGTTGTTGGTGCTAAATTATAATGATGAATACAAAGTTTTATATAATGTTATGAAATCACCCATTTCTACTGAGGAGCAGTGACTAATCAGCGGGACTTGTGGGGTAAGTTGCTGTCATAAGTTCTCTTCAAAAACCATGTTAACACAAACATAATCCCCTTCGAAAGTGCTGGAACAGCAAGGCCAATATCTTTGTTTTTGCTATACACAACAGACATTTGGGTTTGAGATGAAAAGATAAATATACAGTATCTCACAAAAGTGTGTACACCCCTCACATTTTTGTAAATATTTGATTATACCTTTTCATGTGACAATAGTGAAGAAATGACACTTTGCTACAATGTAAAGTAGTGCGTGTACAGCTTGTGTAACAGTGTAAATTAGCTGTCCCCTCAAATTAACTCAACACACATCCATTAATGTCTAAACTGCTGGCAACAAAAGTGAGTACACCCAACAAAAGTGAGTCCAATTTGGGCCCAATTAGCCATTTTTCCTCCCTGGTGTCATGTGACTTGTTAGTGTTACAAGGTCTCAGGTGTGAATGGGGAGCAGGTGTGTTAAATTTGGTGTCATCGCTCTCACACTCCCTCATACTGGTCACTGGATGGCAAAGAACTCTCTGAGGATCTGAAAAAAAGAATTGTTGCTCTACATAAAGATGGCCTAGGCTATAAGAAGATTGACAAGACTCTGACACTGAGCTGCAGCATGGTGGCCAAGACCATACAGCGGTTTAACAGGACAGGTTCCACTCACAACAGGCCTCGCCATTGGTCGACCGAATAAGTTGAGCGCACATGCTCAGTGTCATATCCAGAGGTTGTCTTTGGGAAATAGACGTATGAAATAGTGCTTTGGGGAAATAGTGCTGGCAGCATTGCTGCAGAGGATGAAGGGGTGGTGGGCTCAGCCTGTCAGTGCTCAGACCATACACCGCACACTGCATCAAATTGGTCTGCATGGCTGTCGTTCCAGAAGGAAGCCTCTTTTAAAGATGATGCACAAGAAAGCCCGCAAACAGTTTGCTGAAGACAAGCAGACTAAGGACATGGCTCACTGGAACCATGTCCTGTGGTCTGATGAGACCAAGATAAACTTATTTGGTTCAGATAGTGTCAAGCGTGTGTGGCAGCAACCAGGTGAGGAGTACAAAGAGAAGTGTGTCTTGCCTACAGTCAAGCATGGTGGTGGGAGTGTCGTGGTTTGGGGCTGCATGAGTGCTGCCAGCACTGGGGAGCTACAGTTCAATGAGGGAACCATGAATGCCAACATGTACTGTGACATACTGAAGCAGAGCATGATCCCCCCCCCCCTTCGAGACTGGGCCACAGGGCAGTATTCCGGCATGATAACGACCCCAAACACACCTCCAAGACGACCACTGCCTTGCTAAAGAAGCTGAGGGTGAAGGTGATGGACTAAACCCTATTGAGCATCTGTGGGGCATCCTCAAATGGAAGGTAGAGGAGCACAAGGTCTCTAACATCCACCAGCTCCGTGATGTCGTCATGGAGGAGTGGAAGAGGACTCCAGTGGCAACCTGTGACGCTCTGGTGAACTCCATGCCCAAGAGGGTTAAGGCAGTGCTGGAAAATAATGGTGGCCACACAAAATATTGACACTTTGGGCCCAATTTGGACATTTTCACTTAGGGGTGTACTCACTTTTGTTGCCAGTGGTTTAGACATTAATGGCTGTGTGTTGAGTTATTTTGAGGGGACAGCAAATTTACACTGTTATAGAAGCTGTACATTCACTACTTTACATTGTAGCAAAGTGTCATTTCTTCATTGTTGTAACATTAAAAGATATAATCAAATATTTACAAAAATGTGAGGGGTGTACTCACTTTTGTGAGATACTGTACATCACATCACAATTTCAGTTTTCACTTACTGATATTTACTTACTGATGTTTAATGTGAAATGCTTCCGATAACTGGAGATCAGTCCTTCAATTACTTCTAGGACTAGGACTTACTCCTATGCTTTGGATCATTGTCTTGCTGCATAATCCAGTTGCACTTGAGTTTCAATTTACGGACTGAAGACCGGATATTCTCCTTTAGGATTTTATGGTAGGGAGCAGAATTCATGTTTCCTTCAATTATTGGAAGTTGCCCTGACCCTGAAGCAGCAAAGCATCCCCACACCATCACACTTTCACCACCATGCTTGACCGTAAGTATGATGTTCTTTTATGGAATTCGGTGTTTGGTTTACACCAGATGTAACGGGACCACTGTCTTCCAAACAGTTCCATTTTCGACTCATCAATCCACAGAACATTCTCCCAAATGGTTTGAGGATCATCAAGGTGTGTTTTGGCAAAATTCTGACAAGCCTTAATGTTCTTCTGGGTTAGCAGTGGTTTTCACCTCATCATTCTTCCATGGATGCCATTTTTGCCCAGTGTCTTTCTGATAGTGGAGTCATGAACAGTGACCTTTATTGAAGCAAGAGAGTCATTTGATGTTGTCCATGGCTCTTTTGTGACTATCTGGATGAGTATTTGCTGTGCTCTTGGAGGAATTTTGGAAGGTCAGTCACTTCTGGGAAGGTTCACGACTGTGCTGAGTTATTTCCATTTGGAGCCAATAGCTCTCACTGTGGTTCTTTGGAGTCCCAGAGCCTTTTAAATAGCTTTGGAACCCTTCCCAGACTGATGTATTTCAATCACCTTCTTCCTCAAAAGTTCTGGAATTTCTTTCAATTTTGGCATAATATTTTACTGGGTAAGACCTTTTAATCAACTTCATGCTGTTGAAAAAGTTCTATTTGAGTGTTGATTTGATTCAACAGAGTTTGCAGTAATCAGACCTGGTTGTATCTAGTCCAGCTGAACCCTATTATGAATGCAGTTTCATAGATTTGGGGAAATAGTAACTACAAGGTCAAATACATTTTCACACAGACCCAGTTGGTACATAATTCTGAGATTGGAGAAGTCATTATAAGATGCATTTTCAGTTCAATTTGGGGAAACCAATTGAAGCATTCTTTGTGTTGAACTATTTCAATTGCTTTTGTTTGATTTGTTCATTGCAAACAGCTGAAAGTTTGTACATTTTGACAATAGCCTGATTTGCAATGGGAGTTGAATAACTTTGATGTATGTATACACACACACACACACACACACACACAAACACAGTTAACATTTCCGAAACATATAATAATAACTTTAATTATTTAAACATTCAGGATACATGTTTTTTTCATGTTAATTCTAAATATTCTTATTAAAAAGTTTACCATAAAACATTAAGAAATTTAACACTCTATAGGGGGATTTATATTCTGCACATACACATGCACAGAGCTAGCAAATAGCGCAGACAATTGATTGGTCAAATGCATTTGCCATTTTGAAAAAGCACTGGGTAGCTAGAAAGGCAGCACAGTTATCTTAAGTTGCAGTACTGGCATGCTTGTTTGCACTGTGAATTTCAAGGAGTACATTAATAATGGATTAGATGCTTAAATGAGTAATGAGTAATAAATAGATTAGCTGACTACTGGTTACCAACCCATGAGGTCTATTGTATTGTTCAGTATCATGCTGTCTGATAGAAAAAGTGTAAAAATGGTTTACCTGGCAGCTGCAGCAGGTAATTGTATGGTTCTAGTAGAATCCTTTCGGTAGCTTTTCCCTCAAGATTGTCCATCCCTTGCAACTTCCACAATAATTAAAATCTGCAATGGAAACAAAACTAGGTATAAACAGCAGAACAAACAGTATTCATATGGCAGAAGTTGATCTGTTACAATTAAAATTTTCCTTTACATCTACAGACTGACAAACTTTAAGGACACAACCTGACAAGCAGCATATGTTAGATGCCTTTTCAATACAGGAGCAAACTATTAAAATGCATCAATGCGGTACGATGACGCAGATCACCATACTGTATAAAATGCAGTATTACTGATATTTGGGAGATACAAGTAAAATGGTGGTTTGAGGATCAGGGTTAATGGCTGTTAATCTGGATTATATACGATGTCTACACACATCTGTTAAAATGGCAGGTGTTACAATCCGCTAATCTTTGGGATGGGAAGTTGGGTCTTTATTTGTGTGTATTGTTTTGTGTGCAGAACTCCCTCCCAGTTTCCATCCTGCCCTAGACTGCCTTGCTCCTGCTTCCGATGATGACATCACTAAAAGGTGACCATATTTAAAGAGGAAGAGGAAAAGAGAGGGAGAAGCAGAGAAAGAAAGGATGTTGGAAGTGGTTCCCTGTGATTTGGTGTCAGGAGATTGTGTTTGGTTCATGTTGCTTGCCCTTGTGATTATAGTATTCTTGGTTCTGACTACTGCTCTGGTTCTGACTTTTGCCCGTTTATGACCGAGTTTGGTTATCCCTGTACACTGTATATATGTTTCACTCGGTTTACTGACAGTAGGGGTGTGGCTGCCATTTCTTTTGGGAGTGGGGTTCTTTTTGTCTCTGTTTTTGGATAAGAGAGACAGGGAAGTACATTTGTATTTTTTGTTGGTTTTCTTTTAGGTAAAAAAGCTCTCTAAACCAAGAGTTCTTTTGTTTATTATTTTGGCCTTGGCCCACCCTGAAGATACGCCTGGTGTTCTAGTACAGTTGTATATATACTTGCCAATTTGTACAATATACCAAAACTTAATTGAATTCTGTTCGTGTCTGTCGTTCCTGGCTTCCCTTATTTAGAGGTCTTTCCCTTTGAACCGTGAGCTGATTACTCTGTGTGGCTCAACCTAGACTAGGTCGTAACACAGGTTTTTGTGATGTAAAAAAATTAAACCAAGATTAATAATGTCTCAATGTGAAATTGCACCCTCAATGTGAAATTACAATGTATAAATATTAAGTGAAAAACAATCAGAAACCTTTTAAAGAAAAATAGGGAATTTTTTTTTTTTACAACAACCTGGTTGCATAAGGGTGCATACCCTTTTATATAATTGGGGATGTGGCTGTGTTCAGAATGAACCAATCACATTCAATCTAATTTTCAAAAATAATTATCATACAGCTGTCAACAATGAAATTATTCTGATTAACGCCAAAGAAAGCTCAGCTGTGTCTATAGAATTCTCTTCACATCTACTTCGATTCATCCAACTGCTGACGCCATGGTCTGCAAAGAGAGTACAAACTGTGCATGATAGCTCACTTGTTGAAAGGTATTGATCAGGAGATGCATGTGATAACAATCTCTCATATTCTACACATCTGGGCTATGGGGTAGGGTGGATAGATGGAAGCCCTTTCGCACACAAAAAACCCAAACATCCAAGCTCGACTATATCACCCAAACCATTTGGTAAAATATGGTCTGATGAGACCAATTCCAAAAGGTATAAAAATTACATAATTAAAAAAGGCATGCGTCTTACAAAAAAACAACATACCAACGGTGCAGCATGGTGGGGGTTGTAAAAGAGAAATTGACATGAGCATGTCAGATTAGCAATGTGAAAGGAAAATTGTCACTTGACTGTCCATGGTTATCCCAAGGTTGTGTGCAGTAACCGAAGGTGGGATCAGAGAGTTGTCCAGGGAGATCACAAGATCCTGAAATGAACAGTAGTTCAGTTTTACAGGGATGAAGTTTCAGCTGATGAGATGCCATCCATGATGAGATGTCTGCTAGACATGCTGAGATCTGAGCAGAAACAAGAGGTCTCACAGAGACAGTGATCCTTACAAAAATTACAACCACAACAAATTCCTTAAATTTCTCACAATGGGTAAATCTTGAAAAGAAAAATAAATACATGTATAAATTAATAAAATAAGAAGCTTGAAAGGTTACATGAAAGTATGCCATAGAGAATAATTGTAAAAACAGAAGAAAAGAAAAAAAACCCATGCAGATTGCAGCATGTAAACCTTAGGGTAAGTAAAGTAAATACAAATAACAGAGGTGCACAAGTTCAAATTATATCCAATTTCTACCATCTTGAAGCCTTTCTGTCAGTTCATCTGCAGTAGCTTTCCATGACTCAAGAGTTGAAGCTCTGGCCATATTTATTCTGGCTGTTGTAAGTTCTAGCATTTTTATGTCACGAAACTGAAGTAACCAGTGTCGCACAGATAGAATATGAGAAGGAAGCTATCTTTATGCAATTATCTTTTGGAAGATGTTAGACCTGCTAGCGAAATCTTCCTTTGTCTCTCTGTTAAACCTAAACTTGAATCGTCATTAAGAAATAGAGCAGCTGGTAGCATTGGGAGTTGTTTTCCTATTATATCAGACAATGTAGATGAAAACCTTCTCACATTCCCACACCATATGCATAAATGTTCCCACTTCTTAATAAGGACAAACACAGTGGGGAGTTGGAGATAGTTTAATGCGAAAATGCTTCTTTGGTGTCCAGTATAACATGTGGCAGAACTTAAAATGAATTCATTGGTGTTTTTTGACGCACAGAAAATATTACTCCATACCCTCTCCCAATCAATTTGATCTACAGATATCTCCTTTTCCCAGATTGTGCACAGTGGTAGTCACTTTTGTTTAACTTCAAGAAAGTAAGGATAGATAGCTGACACTATCTGTTGTGAGGGATTAAAGAACCAGCTGTAGACTAGGTGCACTTCGAGAGCTGTTCCCCATTGTCACGATTTCCCCTTGCGTAAAGAGCTGGACCTTGCAGCCCGCGCCGAAACCTGAAGTGCGAGTGCACACTTCCAGGTTTTTTAGCGCGCGCTGCGAGCTCCAGTGCTTTGCGCGAGGGGAAATAGTGACACCTATGGGACTCCATATGCTCTGAGGGCTGAGCGAAACTGCAGGAACAAAAAGAAGGATGACACAGGGACATTCTAAGTTGCAACACTATTTTGTAAACAGAGCATACCATTATCATCCCACATATCAGCAAGAGTCCTTATTCCCCGATTTGACCACTGTTCTGATGTCAATGGTTCAGAACCACATTTAATATTCCTGTTGCCCCATAAAGGAGTCTGTAGGTGCCATTTGTTGTTGTAACCTAACAGTTTCTCCACTGCTCTGAAAGTGCTGATGGTGTATGTCACAATAGGACCAAATATTATTCACAATGCTTCACAGAAAGTACAGGAAAAAAGTATAGCCTGAACTCTAATTGGTCTGACAATTGCTTCTTCTATTTCTTTACAAGGTGAAACCAAAGACTCAAACCATGTCTTGGCTGTACGTAGTTGAAATGCCTCGTGTTATAACTCAAAATTAGGAAGGGAAAGACCTCCCTCCATTTTAGTGCGTTGCAGCACGGCCAATTTTAACTTGGGTTGTTTTCCATTCCAAAGGAAGGTGCAGATTAAAGAATCGGGTCTTTTCCACCATTTTGAGAGGGGTGGCAATGGGATCATGGCACTGAGAAAATTTACCCGAGGTAATATATTGATTTTCACAGTCAAGACTCTGGATTGTAGCAAAGCAGGAAGTGTCCTCCATCCATCAATGTCTTTTTTTAACTTTTGAAAGATTTTCTCATAGTTTATATATACACAATACCTTTTAGAGAAGATTGTATATTAATCCCCAGGTAGGATATTTGATTTGTACAAGAGATGATTTAGACCAATTGACCTGTAGCCAGATAATACAGTAAAACACAATAAAATGTTATCTGCGTAAAGAGATATTGCATTTTGGGTACCCTTTATTGAAATGGAACAAATCTGTTCCTGTCTTATTTTTTGTGCTAAAGGTTCGAGGGAGGGTGCAAATAACATTGGTGAAAGGGGGCATCCTTGCCTTGTTCCTCTCAGAATATAAAAAGGTTGTGAGTGTAAGCCATTTGTTGCTATGATTGCTAATGGATTATCATAAATAATTCTAACCATTTTAATGAATTTCTCATCAAACCCAAATTTTTCTAGCACCCAGCATAAATAATCCCAATTTAATCTGTCAAAGGCTTTGTCTGTGTCTAAGGATAAAACTGCACAAGGGATATTTTTATCTTTGCAGTCGCTGATTACATGTAGCAAATGGAGTACATTGTCTGCAGCTAACGATGTGGAATAAAGCCAGATTGGTCACTATGAATTAAATTACAGATATGTTTTTCAAGACGTAGGGCTAAAACCCTGGCATAAATCTGAATTTATCAACGAAATTGGTCTAAAATTTGAGCATATTGTATGGTCCGTCTTTTTTGGTATTAAAGAAATTAGAGTCGTATACATTTGTTTTTCAAGTTTTCCCTTTACAATTGCTGTATTTATCACGGTGTGCATAATTGGTCCTAGTATGTCCCATGCAGGATTAATTAAATGTAGGATTAATTCTGGTGGGATCCCATCTGGCCCATCTACTTTACCCTTCTTTACCTTTTATAATGCTGTATACAGTTCTTCGAGTGTTATAGGATGGCTCATTTACTCTGATTCACTTAGCGTTAATTGTGGTAGATCTATGTCATGTAAAAATTTATGACACTCAACCATGTCCATGCTGTCCTTTGGCTTATAAAGATCCTTAAAAAGATCTGCAAAGGGCTTATTAATTTCTCTAGGATTGGTTACTAGGCCTTTTGTAGGAGAATGAACGGTGTCGATAATAGCCCTGGATTTGCCCCGTCTAAGTTGTAATGCCAGTAACTTGCTAGGTCTTGGACTTTTATGGCAATAATTCTGTCAAACTCTATGCAGAATAAATTCAGCTTTCCTTCTAAGCAGATAATTTAGCTTGGATCTGGAGATCTTCAATACATTTTCAACAGATCCTGAGTATTTCAACGCTATCTCTTGGGAGAGACTAATTTGTTCTAGTTCCTCAATTTATGACTTCCCGATTTTATTTAAAGAGGATGAAAAAGAGATAACGAAATCTCGAATATAGCCTTTTATAACAATCCAAACCATCATGTGATTGTCCACAATATTAAGGTTTATATTTAGAAAATCTTTCAACTTCCTTCTAAAGTCTGTTAAAAACCTGGTATCTTCTAAAAGAGATATATTAAATTGCCATCTGGGAGATCTTTCATGTCAGCAGTAAGTAAACATTGTCAACAGCGGGTTATGATCAGATAGTACAGCAGGAAGTGTTCTGATGCTCTCAAAACATATTCTAGAATGTGTCTGGTGTCTTATGTCTAAAAGAGTAGAAAGTATAGTCTCTAACGGATGGGATTTGAACTCGCCATATATCTATAGTGGGGGAAATAATTATTGAACACGGAAAAATTGTTTATCAGTGAATATATTTTGAGTGAGGTTATTCACATGACATTTTCACCAGACACCAGTATTAACTCAAGAAATTCGGAAATATAAACAATTCACAACATAAAAGTCCATAAATAAAGTTGTGTGTAATAAAGTGGAATGACAGGAAAAAAGTATTGAACACGCTAAGAAAAAGCAGTTCTCCAAGGCAAGGTAAGGCAAGGAACCAGCTGATATATGTAAGTAGTTAGAAAGTAATTATACCTCCTGTCTGTACAAATTAGCCCCTTTCGCCCCGACACTAGTGTTCATTCCGCCGGCGGAATGGAAAACGACTTATCGGACATTTTCAATTAGTATAAACAAATGAATTACTGTATCGCCGCAGTTCTGGTACAAGATTAGTCAGAACACTTGTGGCTTTCTGTGTGTGCAGTTTTATGTCTGTGTGCTTAACTGCTGGTGAGCAGGGGGATGGGAAAGGGGCGGAGTTTGAGCTCCCTGCTGGGCAAACAATTCACACCTCTCCACGAAAACATTGAGACAGATAAATCGGAGAGTACGACTAAAGCTTTTTGATAGTAAAACACCGTATACAACTGCCACAATAAAATTATAACATTTAAACCAAAGATTGGACTTGTATTAACGTTTACTACCTTACATTACCTACATAGATGAAAATCCAGTTCGTTTGCGGTTTTGTAAATCATGCACATTTCCATCGGTATAAAGTCCATCAGCTTTATTGAAGAAAACAAATGCAAAGTTCCATATTTAGTCACAAATGTCCTCTTCAAAATGCATTAAGTGTTTTGGTATCCCACCCCTCTGGAAATTAGTAATTAGCCATAAACTGACCTGAGACACCATCTAAAAAAAAACAAACTAATCTGCTTTGGCTATGCTGAACAACCCACCTCCTAAATTATAATCGGGCAGTCTAACTTGATTGACACCCACTTGGACCAATTGTAGATACTTCTAGCTTTCAAACAAGCCCAAACTCGACATGATTGACCACTCAGAGGCTGAGAAAATCAAACGCGTAATCAGCACAACCAAACATTTTACGCATGCGTCTTGAGATATGTGTCAGCAGGTACAGGCCAATCAGCACAGCGCTACAGGGCCGTGCAGAGAAACTATCAGGAAATGGCAGCTCCGCTCTAGCGGTCTTCCTGCAAAACTTTATACAGCAGGTTTTTGCATGTTTGGCAGTTTTTTCTGATCGCTAGTTTTCCACTGGTTTTCGCTCAGCGTGCGATTTATTGGCGTCTTATAGCGGCGGCGTGTTCCCGATAAAACATGAATGCATCACAGATTCTGGAGCAGTTATTTCCGAGTGGCTCCTTTTTTTTTTTTGGAGGAAGACTATGTGGATTGAGTTGAGGGGCTCCATCTACCCAGAGAATTCAGAGGAGAGGGGTCACTCGTGAGTCTATCATTTCAGCCATTAGGAGAGCAAGTGCTCATTCACCTGGGGCTCTGGCACAATTTTTAATAAACATTATGTTTTATAAGTATGTTTCAGACTTTTTTGTGTGTGTGAAATTATACATTGTGTAATTTCATGCTACTGCCATTTGTTTTCATTTTGTGCCATTTGGAGAGGTTTGGTGCCTTTTGGAGACGTTTGGTGCCTTTTGGAGAGGTTATTTTGTGCCTTTTCTTAAAAAAATGTTTGCAATTTCTAGAAGTCTGCAATTTTTAAAGGCTTTGTGCCATTTGTATAAGCTTTGTGCCATTTAGAGAGGTTTTATGCCATTTTGGAGAGGTTTTTACCTGTGTTTGGATAACCTTACACACAATTTTAGTGGTTAGAGATAACTTCCTCATATTTTGGGTGTTCATGGACAAGTACTTGGGGCATCTTTGAGACCAGGAATGGGGTTGATATCAACATTTGCTGTGAAGATATAACATTTGTGTTAAAAGTAAATAATTTTTTTTATAATTAAAAAAAAATAAATTCTGAATATATTGCCCCAGGTAGGCTAGGTAAAAGAACAAATACTTGAAATAACTGCTAATTCTTAAAGTCTTAAGTGTCTACTTTCATATGAGCCATTAACCACTACTGTGGTGTGTGATATCACAAAACAAATCAATGCTGAACACAGGTACCCCCAAAACAGACAAAAATGCCATTTTTTGGCTACCGGTAAAAGAGGTTAATATCAGCTGGGTTAGCACATAAAAAGGCTTTTCATTACCAAGGTGTCACAGAAGAAACATCTCCTGATGGGTAAAAGCAAAGAGTTCTCCCAAGACCTTCGCAACCTTACTGTTGAGAAACATATGTATGGAATCGGATACAGACGTATTTCAAAACTTCTGAATCTTAAAGTAAGCACCATTGGGGCCATTATCCGCAAGTGGAAGTAACATCACTCTGTCATCAACCAGCCACGCATACGAGCTCCTCACAAAATTTCTGACCAGGGAGTCAGAAGAATAGTTAGAAGAGTAGCCAAAGTGCCAAGGACCACTCAGAAAGAGCTCCTCAAACACTTGGAGGCAGCAAGTACCATAGTCACAGAGAAAATAATAGGCAATGCACTCCACTGCTCACGCTCACCCCGCAAAACTCCATTACTAAAGAAAAGGCATGTCGAAGCTCGTTTAAAGTTTGCCTATGCAGAAAAGGCAATAACAGTGTTTACAGGAGGAGAGACACAGCCAAATCATCCAATAGAGTGGTGCAGGCATGACATCATTTTGTACAGGAACCCGGAAGTTAGCATCACACTGGTTCCCTCGACAAAAACCCAATAGGATTTGTGCTCTGTGACCAAAAAAAGTTTACAATACTAACACATTTTGTCCATCAAGATAATTTTCACAAATGAACACAACTTTTATGAAGTTTGTATTTTATGAAGCCTAAATACAATCGCCAGAAATAAACAGCTAACCGTATGCTGTAAACAAACTACACCACGGCTGCTCGACTTCAACGTCACCATCACCAAGCTTCCGATAACTTTTCCAAACTTGATTAAAAAACATTTTCCATAATACAGATTTACTCTGTGGATGACTCTTCATCCACATTTTTTGGGGGAATTGTGCACAGCATACCTGAACCAGTTTATCTGCAAAGATTTTTCCTGTTCGGCGTGATGACGTTTAATGTCCCCGACAATGACTGTAGTGCCAAGATGACCTTTAAACGTCAGTATCGCAGTCGATCATGTTCATGTAATCGTGGGCAGTCAAAATCGTAATCGCGATCGATATTCAATTAATTAATTAAACTTCTTACAATGGATCAGTCTTTACATCTCAGACACCAAATCAACCCCTGCTTTGCCCCCACTCCCCCTTGCCAAGCACTCCTGATCACAACCCCCCCAACTCCAACCTCCACAAGCATGAGCAACCTTCCCCGCATGACTGTGACAATCTGTCAGATTAGGAGACAGTTGGAGAAACTTCACCCTGATCGTATCAGTCCCACTCCATTCGGCCTCAACGACTTTAGACCAGTTGCCCAAATGTCACGTCATGAAGGTACTGGAGAGACTGGTTCTGGCCCACCTTGGACCACAGGTCAGCCTCATGTGGGAGTGGATGATGCAGTCATCTACCTGTTGCACACCCTCACGGTCATTTGGATTGTAGGGATGGCACTGTGAGAACCATGATTTTTTATTTTTCCAGTACCTTTGATACAATCCAACCACTTCTACTGAGTGAGAAGCTGCTCAGGGTGGGTGCATGTTTACTGTCTCCTGGATCGCTGACTATCTGTCAGACAGGCCCCAGTTTGTGCGTCTGGGGAGCTCCCTGTCTTATGTGGTGGTTAGTAACTACGGTTGTCGCGGTTCCAAAATTTCAGTAGTCAGTACCAATACCAGTAAAATTCCACGGTACTCTGTACCAATTTCTGTACCAAAGCAAAACACAAAAACATGCTAATTTAACAACACACTATTTTATTAATAAAGTTAAATATCAATATAAAATATATTTTAGAAAATGCCATACTGTATACTTCAAGTATATCATTATTAAAGCTACTAGAGTTATCCAGACAAGAGTAGAAATGTTTTTCTGACTGACTGACTGATATTAAAGACAAACAGTGCTAGTCACACATCTACTATTTTCTAACACATAAATTTCTGATATATCACTCATCAAAAAGCCTCTGGTGTGTAAAATGAATAAACCCCATCATGCCCTCCCATGTATTTTACCCCAATAAAAGTTAAAGCATTAAATGGTTAATAAGGACTCCTGAACGTATTATCGTTAAACTCGCATATGCTAACATTAAGTAAGCAAAAACAAGGATTTTTTTTTGCAATAATACACTCGAATTAAACTATTCGACAACATTTTATAATCTAACTACTACCATAATTTGAAACTCACCTGCTTGAATAAATACTGCGTTTAAGCAGCCGCTCTTCCTGAAAGCACGGTTAAAGTAGCCGCACATAACATAATTTTTGCACACTTAGTCGTAACAGCACTGAAAGCGGAAAACGAGCGTCTGCGAGCTCCTACACAACAAAAGCACATTAACAATGATAATTTAAGATAAATAAGTAACAAAAAAAAAAACACTGACATAAATCTGGGTATCAGTCTTTAAGGTGCTTTCTTAGGTTAGATGTGTTTCCTTCTTTCGTCACAAAACTTTGGTTACACTGTTTGCAAATCGGTTTTCAGTTATTGATGGTGTTCTCTTTGTGATCTGCTCTGCAGGTCACCATGGCTGCGTCTCAAACCGCATGTATTTTGACTACTATATAGTAGGTAAGTATGCGGTTTCGGACGCAGACAACGTCTTCTTGTTGCACGGTGCACCCATGAAAAGTTTCCGACTGACTACCTGTGTCAGTACTCGGTATTACCGGTACTTATGAAAACCTGGTACCGTCAACTTTTTTCTTTTTAGTGCCGACTTGGTACCGAAACTTTTGACAACCATATTAGTAACACAGGAGCACCTCAGGGGACTGTCCTGTCTCCATTCTGTTCATTCTGTACACCTCAGATTTCCATCATGCCACCTGCTGAAGTTCTTTGATGACTTTGTGGTGGTGGGGTATATTAGATATGGGCAGGAGTCAGAGTACAGGGAACTGGTGGATAACTTTGTGGAGTGGTGCAGCAGGAATCATCTGCTCCTAAATGTAAACAAGACCAAGGAGATGGGGTGGATTTTAGGATGAGAACTGCAACCAAGCCCATAAACATCATGGGTGAGGAGATTGGAATTGTCGAGCACTACTTGGGTGTCCACTTGAACAGCAGACTGGACTGAGGACCAACACTGATGCTGTACATAAGGGATGAGCAGACTCTATTTTCTGAAGAAGCTCAGATCTTTCAATGTATGCACCAAGATGCTGGAGATCTACCAGTCTGTGGTCGCAAGTGCAATCTATTATGCTGTGGTCTGCTGGGGGAGCAGCAGCAGTGTCAGAGATGCCAGCAGGATTAATCAACTCATTTGCAAGGCTGAAAATATCATTCGACAAAATCTGGAGATGTTTGAGTCGGTGAGGAGTAGGAGGCCACTGAACAAACTGTTCTCCATCATGGACAATCCATCCCACCCACTTCATGACACACTACAAAGACAGCAAAGCTCATTTCCCAACAGACCCATCCAGCTCCACTGCCATAAAGAACGTTTTAGGAAATCATTTTCTTTTTTTTTTTTTTCAAAACTCCAGTATCTCAAAATATTAGAATAAAGTATTTATAATACAGAAATGTCAATCTGAGAAGAGCTCTAATCAGCTAACTAACTCAAAACACCTGCAAAGGTTTCCTGAGCCTTTAATCGCTCAGTCTGGTTCAGTACACACAACCACAATCATGGGGAAGATGAAAGTACATTTTCCATTTTATTTGTAAAAAAAAAAAAGTCCCAGAGTCTGGAGGAAGAGTGGAGAGGCACAGAATTCAAGTTGCTTGAAGTCCAGTGTGAAGTTTCCACAGTCAGTGATGACTTGGGGTGCCATATCATTTGCTGGTGTTAGTCCACTGTGTTTTCTCAAGTCGAGAGTCGATGCAGTGTCTATCAGGAGATTTTAGAGCACTTCTCGCTTCTATCTGCTGACAAGCTTTATGGAGATGCTGATTTCCTTTTCCAGCAGGACTCTGCACCTGCCCACAATGCCAAAACTGCTAGTAACTGGTTTTCTGACCATGGTATTACTGTGCTTGATTGGCCAGCCAACTCACCTGACCTGAACCCCATAGAGAATCTATGAGAGACACCAGACCCAACAATACAGACAAGCTGAAGGCCGCTATCAAAGCAACCTTGGTTTCCATAACAAACACCTCAGCAGTGCCACAGGCTGATTGCCGTCATGCCACACTGCACTGATGCAGTAATTCATGCAAAAGGAGCCCCACCCAAGTATCGAGTACATAAATTAACATACTTTTCAGGAGATCGACATTTCTGTATTATAAATTCTGTATTGTAATCTTTTGAGATACTGGATTTTTGATTTCCATGAGATGTAAGCCGCAATCATCAAGATTAAAACAAAAAAAAGCCTTGAAATATTTCACTTTATGTGTAATGAATCTAGAATATGTAAAAGTTCCACTTTTTGAATGAAATTACAGAATTTTTTTTTACTTTTCCACAATATTCTAATTTTTTGAGCTGCACCTGTATATATCTGTTTAGGAAGGGGAATGGTCCAGCACCAGTTTTTTTAATAGAGAGGGGAGCTGGGGAGCTGAGTGATAAGGATTGTACACCTGCAGCAAATTCTGCTAATGAGTCCTTTTGTGTTTCAGCGAAGAGAATAAAGAGGGGCGATACGAGCATCGAAAAAGAGAGAGAGAGAGAGAGAGAGAGAGAGAGAGAGAGAGAGATATATATATAGTGATAGTGATAGTGATAGTGAGATAGTGAGATAGTGAAAGAGAATGAGCAAGAGAGTGAGCCAAGTGCAGAAACCCAGGAGAAATCGAAGAGGACGCCGCCATGGAGTCATCGCCGCTGGCCGAACTTGTTAAGTCACTCGCCGGCCTCCACCAGACCCGGCACAAGGCGCTAAAGGAGCAGTGCCTGGAAGTGCTCAAGCAGGCTCAAGCAGAGTACAGGCAGATGATCAAGAGCATGGTCTGAGCAACAGGTATCCCAGAGCATGACGGCACCACCTTAACACAAATGGGGCCCCAGGATGATCCCGATGAATCCCTAGAGCTGTTTGAGTGCTATATGTTCCAAATAACAGTGGGTGACCTGTTTGCTACACCTCCTCGCAGGGGAAGCCCAGCTCGCAGCCCGAGAGCTCCTGGCCGGGAGTCAGTTGGAGTACCTAGACCTAAGGCAGCCAATATCGCAGCAGGTCGGCCATATATGCAGTGTTGAACCGCTCCATCTCAGCACGTAGTGTAGTGGATGCGCTCTTCTGTGTTATCTCCAAGGTTGGGATCCTGAAAGAGATCCTTACCGATCAGGGCACTACTGTTATGTCACAAACATGCGAACGGTATGAACTGTTGGGGATTAAATTTATTCGTATCAGCATTTACCATCCACAAACAGATGGGCTGGTCAAGCAAATGCTCAAAAATATGATGTGGAAGTTCGCTCTAACGGATGTTCTAACAGCAAGAATTAAATCCAATACATTCTTGAACTGAGAGCAAAACTCCACACTTTAAGTCACATAACCCAGGAGAATTTGCCTCAGGCACAAGAACATCAGTCCTGGCTGTATAACAGGGCTACTCTGCTCCAGGAATTCACACAAGGGAGATCAAGGGCTCATTTTACTTCTCACATCGAGTTCGAAATTGCTTGCCAAGTTGCAAGGACCCTTTGAGATTGGGGATGTTGACTACGAGGTCGGGCGGACGGATAGAGGCAGGGTGCGTCAAATTTATCACCTCAACCTCCTCAAGCCATAGAGAGAGTCAGTGTCTGTGGCTTTGGCAACGGTCATTCCAGAAAGAGAGGAGCTGGGACCAGAGGTGAATCTAAAGTCAGAGACCCAATCTACCCCAGTCCCTCTTGGAGACCACCTCTCACCGTCCCAAATCACGGATGTTGCCAAGTTGCAAATGAGGTTTTCAACTGTGTTCTAACCTCTCCCCAGTCGCAATAACCTCATAGAGCACCACACAGAGATGCCCCCAGGGGTATTAGTACATAGCTATCATCGTCGGCGGCAGGCAGGACAGCTACCTGGCCTGAGTCAAACGGTGGGGGTATGTGGAGGCAGGTGCATGGTCCAGCGCCAGTTTGGTGAATAGAGGGCTTCCGGAAGCTGAGTGGTAAGAATTGCACACCTGCACCGAATTCCGTTAATGAGTCTGTTTGCGTTTCAGTGATGAGCGCCAAGAGAGAGCAGATAGCTATGTGTGTGTATTTAGTGTGCTTAAAACCGCAAAGTAAAAGTTTTACTTGAGGTTATGTGTGTCTGAGCCCGTTTCCCACATCCTAATTTCCCCATGTCCTAATTTCCCCATCACAGAGATCACTTCACAATATTATTCACTGCCATTTTGCACATCTGTTTTTATTGCTCCTTTATTAGATATTTTTATTTAATATTCAGTGTTTTTATTGTAGATCTGCCATTTTGCATATCTGTTTTTATTTCCCCTTTATTACATATTTTTATTTAATATTCAGTGCTTTTTTTTTGTAGATCTGCCATTTTGCTTTAAAATGTATTGTTGTTCCTTATGTCACTGTAACATAATTTCCCATCAATAAAGTCTATATCTATCTATCTATAATGAATTTAATTACAGCGTATCTACAGACTGGAGTACAATACACGACGTCTCAGAGGACCATTATCAAAATGTGAGACATGGCTGACCCCATTTAAAACCATTTTATAACAATACAATCTCCCGAAATAGTCAATGATACGTTGTGGCAGAGGTTAATAAAACTATCAACAGTGACGCCATGTTTATGGAACTGCAAAACCATGTAAATATACGCGCTCATTTCTCAGGTGTTATGAGGTAAACAAACGCGCCACCCACCTTCCAACGATGGAATTTAAGATCCAGTTGCTTCCGCTGACGATATTTTTTTCAGTTAAAGAAGCTAACATTGGTAAGCTCACCAAAGTCAAGAGTATGTTTTAATTGTATTCACGAACTACTGATTACCTGATCACAATAATTAAACCAATCACTTAAATCTGTGTATCCATAACAGAAAACTAAGCTTCAAACTGCAATGATGGTGGGTAATTCACTCGACACTACCCAGCTGCCAGAACCGCTGCGTGTTCTTCCCGTAACTCCAGCGTCCGCATACGCCATGGCGCATAGTGCTAGAGAGGGCGGAGACTGACACGCATCATCGACACAGAATTGTGGGAAATGTATTTTATGTCATCTGTATACCCTTTCAAGTTAGGCAAGTCGGAAACGTAAATCCTTCGTGTGAACTACATCTCCCAGATACACTCTACCCTCCTTCCCATGGACTACAAAGCCATTTCCCCTATCAGGTCTCGTGGTCCAATGATATCGAGAGGGCGGACATTTATACAGACAGTAACTAATAAGAGGGTGGAATGGCCATGGAGGCGGGTTTGTATACCCGTCAGTCAATTTTAGAAGGGTGATGATCGCCGAAGAGAAAAGGAGAGGGGTCTGGAGAGACATTTCGACGGATTTGCTTAACGACGTGGATATACCTGTTTAGGGTGACATTTCAACGTTAATGCTCGAGCCTGAAGTTTTCCCAACTGGATTAATGCTAATGCTGTATATCAAAATCGGGCAGTCGTGTTTAAGTGTATTTATTAGGTAAGACGAATTCTTTTTTTCTTTTTTTTTTTTAGATAAAGATCATGGGTAGTGCTAGCTCGGTCATCAATATGAGTGAGGTTGAACCGTGTTTATATGAAGCGGTTAATGGCGATGTTGCTTCATCCACGCGCTTAAATCAACAGCTCCTATAGTGCTTACTTATACACTGGTGGATCAGAGAGCAAAACAGCTTTAACGTACTTGGGCAAGGGCAGACTTAATAGCATAGAAATAGTGCGCCGCTTTATGGCTTGTTAATTCGCTATATGCGTTTGCAAATGTAAAACTTGAGTGGTTTTTGGCCACTCTTATTCAGATTGGTGAAATGGCTTTATGCTGCTTCTCGGCATCAAAAGCAAGTGATCGGGGAAAAACACTGCCTCGTTGGAAAGCCCTTACGTAAGGGCTTCTACATGCAGGACAGCGATTTAACAAAGCCCGTTCTGACCGAAAACGTGTGCCGCCTGTTTGTGTTTGCAGGTTGCTGGATTGGATCGAAGGGAAATCGCTGGGTTGCGGGCAGTGATCGGATAATGTTGTTATATGAGTAACGAGCTTGTTTGCTAGGGCGATGGTGACGTCTTTTCTTCACCTCTACATTAATTTCTGGACGGATGCGTTATTTTTGTGCCTCGGGGTATGTCTTTTTTCTGTCCTTCGCCATCGTTTCCCAGCAAAATCTTGTCGTTGGAGCAGAAATGCTGGGCTATAACTGTTTTGGCAAGCTTTTCATATCCACCGTCGAGTCGCCAAGCCACAGTGATGGGATAATAGTGTACTGTTTTTATAAGCAGCCTTATTTGTTAGGGTTTCTCATTCACTTACCCGAACCCAAACGAAGACTAAAAAAACGAGTTATTGTGTGAAGTGACATTGTTGCCGTCAGCCTGTTAGACATGTGTATTGTGTGTGTGTGATTAGGTCAGCATCAAGAAATAAGAAGCCACAAAATGCTTTTTTGGTTAAGTTTTAATGAGTTTGTTTTTTCGACCTTGCTCTAAGGAGCTTTTTATGGTGTCATCAGCCCCGTGTGTGTGAGTGAGTGAGTGAGAGAGAGAGAGAGAGAGAGAGAGAGAGAGAGAGAACACGCTAGCTAGCTGCACAACCGGTGTTGTGTTGAACTCCGTTTCTACGTCGGGATCTGTTTCCCCCCGGCCCCGGCCTCGTCTAAACGGCGAAGGAAGCGTGAACTAAGGTGAAAAAGAGAGAAACATGATCAATATGTCCAGGTATCGTGTCTTTTGAGGAAGGTCGCGTATTTAGCCTAGAAAATCAGTTCTGTGAATGAACACGCATTTCTTCCAAAATTCTACAAACAGAAAACTCTCTCACAAATATAACATTATTTACTGCTAGAAATATCAGCAGGTGGTTGTGTTAATAAAGTCATAAAAACGCAACAAACATCGGTTGTTACCCCATTTTGAAAATATAACCGGGGGAAACGCATCCCGACGAGGAAACCGAGTCCGACACAATACCGGCAGCCTGGAACCCAGCTGCTTTTCGCCTCTATTTACACACCAAAAGTCGCTTTTCTGTGACCTCTCTGTGTTTATACGTTATCAAACGCGCTAGAAATTGTCATTTTTTTGTCATTGTAGTTTTTCAGGGAATTAACCCACTTACTCAAGCTAAGCCTTTTTCTGTAATCCTGGACTGGGCTTCGGGGAAACTGGTTATTGTAGCTAACTGTAGACAGCTCGAATATGGCTCGATGGCAGACGTTGTTGTTGTTGTTGTAGTACCCCGAAAGTGCTCAGTGCTGCTGCCGATATGGTACGATTTTTGTTAGAAATATGACGGTGTCAGAGTGATTGTTGATTGTCTCGAGTGTGTCTCCATTTCTCCGTGTTCCCAGCTGGACCTGCTGTACGGACTGTTGTGTGCCACAGAAATGGCGTCACCGGCTGCAGCTCAGACATTAGGCGAACTCGCGCACTAACCCGGGGTCTGCTGTGTAGCTATCTCGCTACAAACACGCAGTATGAGTAAAGGTTTTAGAGTCGCATAGTCATCAGCCTGACAATACTGCAAAATGTTTAGACATTGAATTTTAATGTCCGCCTTCGGTCAGGCTGTGCATGTTGACCCAGCGCTTGCCGGTGGAAAAGAAAAGATTGTGTTTCAGTACCATATGATATGGACGACTATAACATAGGCTAATATCCCCATAGTTCCTCACACACTGCTACAGCAAGCCTCATACTTTTATCATCAAACAAAAGCAAAAATAACTTGGAAAAAGGTCTACAGCAGTCAGTCAGTGCGTTTACATGGACAACAATAATCCAATATTAACCTGATTAAGACAATACTCTGATTAAGAAACTACCATGTAAACAGCAATTTTTAATTAACCTTAATCCGATTAAGGTCATACTCGAAGTAAACACAAATCGAATTAAGACGTGGAGTACGCCTTTTTTTTTTTTTAGTCGCATTATCAATATGTACTACAGACATGTAAACACCTTAATCACACTATTAACGTCGTGTGGGAGTTTTCACTGCATTTTGCGACAGGACACGATCACACATGGCAGTGCTCAACTGTTTTACGGCAAACAAGAGCGCACGGCTGCGTCCCAAACCTCATACTTGCCTACTATAGGCCTGTAGTAGGAGAAATACATGTATCTCGGCTACTATATAGACAGTAAGTATGCGGTTTGGGACACCGCCCATGGCTTCAAGCAGGCATCTATTTGCACGTACAGCGTGACGGATAATTAACCACACTTGAAGCATTCGTAAAAAAAATAAATAACACCCAAAACTATATACAGTACCAAAACGAAGAGGAACTGTATGTTGATACGTGAAATTCTGGAGGGAACGTCGGACGGCGTGGTGCAGTGACGTAATGACGTGTGACGTTAATCAAACTATGTTCTATAACATGTAAAACGGGTAGGAGTGTTCTAAAAGCGACTCAACTAAACACCTTAATCACAATATTGTCTTACTCAGAGTATGGTCAATAATTAGATTACTGCTGTCCATGTAAACATAGTCAGTGACTGTGAGTAATCTAATTATTGACCTTATTCTGAGTAAGACAATATTCTGATTTAAGGTGTTTTACATGAGTCGCTTTTAGAATACTCCTTTCATGTTATCGTTTTACGTGTTATAGATCATAGAGCAATTAACAGCACACGTCATTACGTCACCGTGCCACGCCGTCTGACGTTAACTCCAGAATTTCACGCATCAACATACAGTTCGTCTTCGTTATGGGACCGTATACAGTTTTGGGTGTTTCTATTTTAAATTTTTACGAACGCTTCTAGTGCTGTTAATTATTTGTCATGCTGTACGTGCAAACAGATGACTGCTTGTCCCAAACTGCGTACTTACCTACTATATAGTAGCCGAGATACATGTGTTTCGCCTACTATAGGCCTATAGTAGGTAAGTACGCGGTTTCAGATGCAGCCGTGCTCTCTTGTTTGCCATAAAACAGTTTGAGCACTGCCATGTGTGATCATGTCCTGTCGCAAAATGCGGTGAAAACTCTCACACGACGTTAATAATGTGATTAAGTTGTTCACATGTCTGTAATATATGTCGATAATGCGACTAAAACAGGAATACTCCACATGTCTTAATTTGATTTGTGTTTACTTCGAGTATGACTTTAATCGGATTAATGTAATAAAAAATTGCTGTTTACATGGTAGTTTCTTGATCAGAGTATTGTCTTAATCGGGTTAATATTGGATTATTGTTGTCCATGTAAACGTACTGAGTGACTACGTTTACATGGACAGCAATCTAATTATTGACCTTACTCTGAGTAAGACAGTATTGTGATTAAGGTGTTTACATGCTATAAACATAGTGATTAACGGCACGCGTCATTACGTCCCCACGCATCATTACATCCCCACGCCATGCCGTCTGACGTTCCCTCCAGAATTTCACTTATCAACATACAGTTCTTCTTCGTTGTGGTACCATAAACCGTTTTGGACATTTCATTTTTTATTTTACGAAGGCTTCAAGTGCAGTTAATTATTTGTCATGCCATATGTGCTAATCCGCATACTTAACTACTCTGTAGTAGCTGAAATGCATGTATTTCGGCTACTATGTAGTATGTAAGTACACGGTTTTGGACGCAGCGGTGCTCTCTTATTTGCCATGAAATGGTTGAGCACTGCTGTGTGTGTATGTGTCCTGTTGCAAAATGCGGTAAAAACTCACACACAACGTTAATAGTGTGATTAAGGTGTTTACATGTCGATAATTGAATATAAAATAAGAATACTCCACACATTTTAATTTGTTTGTGTTTACTTCGAGTATGACTTTAATCTGATTGATGTAATAAAAAATAGCTGTTTACATGGTAGTTTCTTAATCAGAGTATTGTCTTAATCGGGCTAATATTGGATTAGTGTTCATGTAAACGTACTGACTGACTCTCAGCCTCATGTAAGTCTCAAAACATTTAACACAATAGTAAAGCAGCAGCAGTTACAACAAGCTCACTCATGTACATGTATGCATGGTTAAATAATCTCTTATTTCTTTGTCATAAAGTAATTTTGTTCTCCTTTTTAGCTGAAGAAATAGCACAGCAGTTGTGGACAGAAATGAAGGTAAGCTAATGGATGCTAAAACTTTCTCAAATCTAGAATCAGGGTCCAGAATAAATGCAGATGTTTCAAATAATGACTGATATAAGACTTATTTCTCTATATTACTTATTAACATTTTTACTATGATTCATACAGCCTAGATAGCCTCGGGTAATAATAGGACAGATGTTTTCCTGCCACATGTCAGTTAAATAATGTTAACAGTACAATGTATCTACATGTTCCATGCATAACACACACGCAAAAAAAACCCTCTTGTCTTGCAAACTGGTTGCTTTGACTTTTTATTATAGCTGCTTTTTGTAGGGCATGTGTAGTCATTCAGCTTGCATGGTGACTGCTAAGTGCTAAGAGACTCTTATGTGTATGTAAGCTATACTTGTGCTAGGAACACAGTAGCTTACCTAAAATTGCTAGAAGCATCAATTGTTAGTTTTTGATCATTGTCTGTATTGTATTATTCAGTGTTTTTAAAGCCCTCCCCGCCCTCTTTCGGATGACTTCTATTTATAAATGAACAAGGGCAGGAATGCTTGCAGAACTGAAGTTGGGTCTGTAAATAAACTTAAGGTACAGTGTCCTCCACTAATATTAGCACTCTTGTTAAATATGAGCAAAGAAGGCTGTGAAAAAATTGTCTATTCTTTAATTGTTTAACCTTTTGTTCTTTTGTTAAAAAAATACACAAAAATAATCTCTCATGGATATCAAACAATTGCAAACAAAATACAGGTTTATCAAAACATATATCTTTGTAGAAATATGTTACAATTATTGGAACCATTTTAGTCAATAATTTGTGCTACCTCCATTTGTAAAAATAACAGGACTGAGTCTTCTCCTATAATGCCTGATGAGCTTGGAGAATACATGGCAAGGGATCTGAGACCATTCCCCCATACAGAATCTCTCCAGATCCTTCAAAATTCTAGGTCCATTCTAGTGGACTCTCCTCTTCGGTTCACTCCAGGTTTTCTATTGGTATCAAATCAGGGGACTGGGATGGCCATGGCAGGACCTTGATTTTGTAGTCAGTAAACCATTTTTGTGTTTATTTTGATGTATGTTTTGGATCATTGTCCTGCTTGAAGATCGCACTATGGCCCATTTTAAGCTTTCTTGGAGAGACAGTGAGGTTTTCATTTAATATCAGTTCATATTTTATATTCCATGATGCCATGTATCCTAACAAAATGTCCAGGTCCTCTGGCAGAAAACAGCCCCAAAACATTAAAGAGCCACCACCATATTTAACTGTAGACATGAGGTACTTTTCCATATGGCTACCTCTCTGTGTGAGCGAAAACCATCTGTAGTGTGTAGATGTAGGTGGTTCGGATTGTAGTTTTGGAGACTTTCTGAAATCAAGACGCATCTAACGTCGGCAATTCTTCAGCTGTGATCCTTGGAGATTTTTTTTGGCTACTCGAATCATCCATCCATTTTACAATGCGTAGAGACAATGTAGACACGCGTCCAATTCCAGTCTTATTCATAACATTCACAGTTTCCTGGAACTTTTTAATTATTACCCCGAAGGTGGAAATGGGCATTTTCAGTGCTTGTTTCAAGTGCTGTTTTCTTATAACCACTTCCCATTTTGGGAAGCTCAATAACCTTTTACCACACATCACAGCTATATTCCTTGGTCTTACCCATTGTTATGAATGCCTAAGGGAATTTGGCCTATGTGTTGCCTCATATTTACACCCCTGAGAAGCAGTCATGGTAGAACAATTTCCTGTTCCTAGTCAACCAGGTGTACTTAAAAAATAGAATATATAAATGGGAATATACTACAAATATAGTTTTCTTATATGAATTCATATGGGTGCCAGTAATTGTTGCACACCTATATTTAACAGATTTTCTTTTGGATAAACCTGTTTTGTGTTTGCAATTGTTTGATATCCATGAGATCAGAGTATTTTTCTGGTTTATCTTTTGAACACAAGATCAAAAGGTTAAACAATAAAGACAAATTTTCCCAGCCTTCTTTGCTCCACTAAAATTTCGTGCCAATATTAGTGGAGGGCACTGTATTAGCTGTAACTATACTCATTGTAAAATTGATATGAAATCATATAACCTGTGCATGCATGTGTTCTCTGTTGAACAGCAGTGGAGATATTTATTGAATTGTTGTATAATGAGCCCCCGCTCATGTTTTGGAAACAAAAACATTTTATGCCTAGCTAGCTAGGCTAGCACATCTTACTGTTTATGAAGCACAGACATGGGAGTCAGACACATCAGAGAAAGATGTTTTGTTGCCCTGTGTAAAGTCAGACAACACAGGCTGGTTCATATAGGTCTACAAAATAGGCTAAAAGAAACCCATATAACAAGAGACAGCACAATTTATTTTAGTCATTCTTAAAGCTGAAGACACTACATTTTCAGACACATGAATTGTCCTACCTCATAGCCATCATGTAGGATGAAATCTACTGGCGTTTCCAGGTACTATTGTCAATCATCCCAAGCCTAGGGGTTACAACACCATCTAGGATTGCTTGATTTACAACTGAAGATGTACAACTATGAAGACTTAAAAAAAAAAAAAAAAAAAAAAAAATTTTTTTTTTTTTGGTGCTACTATTTTGAAATGTTACAGGTAATAGTGTAAAAAAACAAACAAAAATCAACACCTACATTTAAACATAGAGCGTATGTGCTATTTTAGTCTTTCTTGCTATCCTGACATGCTTCACTAGCTTATTGATTCAGAACTAAAAATGGACAAATTTCTCTGTCCATCTACTTTGTCCTTGACAACACTGAGTGACCCATACTCAGTGGAACAGTAGAAGTCAAAGAAATAGAAAATTCAGCAGAATATTTATTAGGGGTCAAGCCCCTTCTTGTTGTTGTTAGGGGACAAGCCAAGGATGGCCCTTCTTCGTCTTCTTCTTCTTCTTCTTCACTTTTTTAGATGTTGCGGCCATCCAATTCAAAATTACCTTATTTATTTTTATTTAAATTATGCATTTACTCAGTTTAAACTAGGGATGAAATGGTTATTGGTTTCACGATAAAATTCCTTGACGATTTAGTATTACCGTGTCACATTTAATTATCATTAATACTGTGCACAATTATCGTGATTTGTAACACTCAGGGTAAATGCTGTCCACACACACCCAGCATGGGTCTGACATGCAACATTATTTTTTGAGCATGAAAACGGACGCTACAATTAAAAACTGAACGCGTCTGCTCAATTCAACATGAGCCGAATGAGTCATTTCCTTTATCATGTGACGAAAGTGAGGCAAGCTGACTGACAAGATAAGCGATTAATATAAGTGATTTTGTCATTGTATTGTTTTGTTGTTGTGTTTTTCATTAAGAATAATAATGAACCCACCATTAAAGCAATTGCCGCCCCTGAATTGCGGCTAATTCGAAGTGAAATGCGCATGGCCGCACGAGCATTCATAAGCGATTTAAAAGTGATGGTGGAAAGACTGGCATAAAGTTGGCTTGATGTTGGACGTTCAATATTCGCAAATTAAGGGATCGCCTCTAAAGTTACATATGACATTGGTAAACACATTTCTAACTCCAATAGCATTTGAAGAGAATGACTTGGTCATAAAACCAACCGAAATAGTTCAGCTACAATGTGTAGGTGACAGCTATAATGCACCCTTTTTTTTTTTTTTTTTTTTAAGATTTTTTTTATATTTAATAAAATAACCTATCAAATATATGTAAAAATTGTGATGTTTTTATACTGTATGAACTTGTACATAAAATGTACCATATTTTAAAGCTCAACAGCATTTGAAGAGAATGACTTGGTTACAAAACCACTTGGAAGGTTGGAAATTCTCCCGAGCGCTGTAACAGCCTTCCACCATGTTCTCTAACTGAACTAAATGATTTTTATTACTATAAAAACGCAAAATGACAGTGGGGGGCGGTGCTGCGGTGGGCAAGTGAGGTAATCGGTGTGCAGCCGAACACCGACACCGATTATCGCAGCAAGCCTAGTGACAACCATCTATCACTTTATAGTCAAATATAAAACCTGTTTAAATGACTTCAATGTGTGTATCAGTACTTTTTGTACATTTTCAGCATATTTTAACAATACCGTAATACTGATTAACTGTGATAGTTTTGGTCACGATAATGTGCTATGAAATTTTCATACCATTACATCTCTAGTTTAAACATTTGATATGTTTTCTGTGTTCTATTGTGAGTAACATGTGAGTTTGGGATTTGCAAATCATTGCATTCTGTATTTATTTACATTTTACACAGCATCCCAACTTTTTTTAGTATTGGGGTTGTGTTAAATACCACAAAGAGGACTGTAACCTGCAGACTTTACAAAGTGGAGCTTGAGTAGCAAAGAAACATGACACTGATGCACGAGCACAAACTTGTTTATATCTAAAATGCTCCGGTGTGCAAGGGGTTGGGCATATTGGTGTGAGTTGCTTAAGTTTTAGTTTAATTCAAGTTTATTGTCATTATATGCTGTATCTGCATGCTTGCAGTGTAAATTCTGTTGTTGATTATAACAGGAGTGATCTATTTGTAACAAGGCTGAGTTGCTCACCACTCGCAATGTAGACGCGGTGATAAAACAGTGGTAGCACAAGTACGATCTGTAATAGCAAAGTAAACATAAGGCAGAGTTTTTATTATTAATTTTGGATTGTAGTTAAATACAGTGGCTTAATTTTTTTTGGTGCATTCGTTAAAAAAGAAAAAAAAGATAAATTGTATATAAATACTTGGGGTAGAATAGGTCCCCAGCACCCCCTTGCTGATCGTAAGAGGCGACAAATGGGGCAACTTGTTTGCTGTGAGTTGGAACCCGTTACTGTGGAGGAAGAGGTCCTGTGGCCACACCAGGTCCAACACAGTGCTTTGGCTCAGACTTCACCAAGACGGGTGGTTGGACAGGCCCGGTATAATCGATCGGCTAGTCAAGTCTTGCCCTGGAGGGTGTTGGCGTAGGGTCAATCGGGTAATATTAACTTATAGTTCTCTGCTCGAGTATATCCCCCTGTATCCTTGGTACAGCCCCTTGTTTGGCTCCAAGGCGGTTGGGTGAGCTACACAGAAGCACATAAAATGGTTGACAGATCACCACCCTTTAATTCAAGGAAATCATATGCATTTGTGGTAAAACCCACCATGAGCACCACCGAGAATCAGACAGATTTACCTTGAGTGAATGACGAAAAACCACAACAAATAATAATAATAATAATAATAATAATAAAAAGCTCTACTCCATCTAAAAAGAAGATTCAAAGCACCCAATGACAAATGATGGCAAAACAGCTTCAAGCTACTGAAGATCAGAGTACATCAGCTTAACATAATCAAAGCTCAAGAGGGAAGAAGACATAACATGGTGCAAAAACTATCAAATATAAATCAAGAAATGAGACCTCAAAAGACGTAACAACCAAAGGATTTTTAATGACAGAAAACACAATTTCTCATAGTCATAGCCTATCTCCAAAATGCATAAGCAAAGGGCATGTACTTCTTCTACCTACCTGATAATGAGCTACAGTGCATCCGGAAAGTATTCACAGCTCTTCACTTTTTCCACATTTTGTTGTTACAGCCTTATTCCAAAATGGATTAAATTCATTATTTTCCTCAAAATACTACAAAATACCCCATAATGACAACATGAAAGAAGATTGTTTGAAATCTTTGCAAATTTATTAAAAATAAAAAACAAAAAAAAGTACATGTTCAGAAGTATTCACTCAAAATTGAGCCTTTGCTCAAAACTTTGTTGAAGCACCTTTGGCACCAATTACAGCCCCAAGTCTTTTTGAGTAAGATGCTACAAGCTTGGCACACCTATTTCTGGGCAGTTTCTCCCATTCTTTTTTGCAGGACCTCTCAAGCTCCATCAGGTTGGATGGGGAGCGTGTGTGCACAGCCATTTTCAGATCTCTCCAGAGATGTTCAATCTGGTTCAAGTCTGGTTCAAGTCTGGGCTCTGGCTGGGCCACTCAAGGACATTCACAGAGTAGGGATGGTATTTGCCAGGTGATGAGTGGTGCCTGGTTTCCTCCAGACATGACTCTTGCCATTCAGGCCAGAGAGTTCAATCTTTGTTTCATCATGGTCTGAGAGTCCTTCAGGTGCCTTTTGGCAAACTCCAGATGGGCTGTCATGTGCCTGTTACTGAGGAGTGGCTTCTGTCTGGCCACTCAACCATACAGGCCTGATTGATGGAGTGCTGCAGAGATAGTTGTTCTTCTGGAAGGTTCTCCTCTCTCCACAGAGATAGGCTGGAGCTCTGTCAGAGTGACCATCTGGTTTTTGGTCACCTCCCTGACTAAGGCCCTTCTCCCCCGATCGCTCAGTTTGGCCGGGCGGCCAGCTCTAGGAAGAGTCCTGGTGGTTCCAAACTTCTTCCGTTTACAGATGATGGAGGCCACTGTGCTCATTGGGACCTTCAATGCAGAAATGTTTCTGTACTCTTCCCCAGATCTGTGCCTCGATCCAACCCTGTCTCGGAGGTCTACAGGCAATTCCTTTGACTTCATGGCTTGGTTTGTGCTCTGACATGCATTCTTAACTGTGGGACCTTGTATAGACAGTGTGTACCTTTCCAAATCATGTCCAATCAACTGAATTTACCACAGGTGGACTCCAATCAAGTTGTAGAAACATCTCAAGGATGATCCGTGAAAACAGGGTGCACCTGAGCTCAATTTTGAGTGTCATGGCAAAGGCTGTGAATACTTATGTACATGTGCTTTTTTTTGTTTTTTTAATTTTAATAAATTTGCAAAGATTTCAAACAAACTTCTTTCATGTTGTCATTATGGGGTATTGTTTGTAGAATTTTGAGAAAAATAATTAATTTAATCCATACTAGGAAAAGGCTATAATATAATAGAATGTGGAAAAAGTGAAGCGCTGTGAATACTTTACGGTTGCACTGTACATCATCCAGTGGAACTGTCTTGGGATAGAAGTAATTCTGCAAAAATAACAGCACTTAACAGCTGTCTTTACCCCTACTGCCTTTTGTCTTCAAGAGACTCATCTGGCTCAATAGCCGTTTCTCTTTTTAAAAAAAAAAAAGAAGCTACATAACATTTAATGTGCCTGGCCAAAATGTACAACGCCCACCAGGTGGATCAGCCATTTTGGTAAGGAGTGACATAATTCAGTTATATCCCAATAGGTACAAATCTGCAAGCTGTTGCCCTCCATAAACCTTGTGCTCAATTTACATACTCCCTGATGCTTCTGTAGCATAATGTGACCTGGACAAACTGGCTAACCAGTTGTCACTCCCATACCTGCTCATGGGCGATTTTAACAGTCACAGTCCTTTATGGGGAGGCAGCCATACAAATCGAAAGGGGAAACAAATGATTGCTTCTACACTACACCCAGGACATAGAATTTATTCTGCTATAGATCTTACTATATGTGAGCCTGAATACTACTTGATTTCTCTTGGAAAGTATGGGATGACCTATGTGTGAGTGACCACTTCCCTCTGATAGTAAAGTTTACTGAAGTGGAATTACAACAAAGAACCCCAAGATGGCTATTAATTAAAGCTAATTGGTACTCCTTTCAGTCACTCTGCCATAAGAAGTTCAGTATTCAAGCCCAAGGAAGTCAAGAACCTATAAAGAGGTTCCCTGACGTTCTCACTGGTCTAGCGGAAGAATCCGTTCTAAAAACTTCAGCAAAGCCAAATTGTAGAACTAACCCATGGTTTGATGAAAATTGCAAAAAAGCTATTGAAGATGGGGGGAAAATACAGAAAGGACTTTTAACAAAGATCCCACAGTGGAAAATCTAATCAGATTGAAAATCAGCAGAGCAAAAGCACAAAAAATTATTAATGAAGCAAAGAGACAGAGCTGGAAAAGATATGTTTTAAGTCTAACCTCACAAACACCACAAAGAAAATATGGGACATGATCCGAAAGATGGAGGGCAAGGAAGGCAGAACCCAAATACAACTCCTCAAGAATCAAGGCTCTCTACTAACCACAAAAAAGAAATAGCTGACAAGTTAGCAGAGACACATGAGAGAAATTCTTCAGTGGAGAACTGCCGCCCTGAGTTCCAAATGATACGGACACAACAAGAACAAATCCCTCTTAACTTCCTTTCAGTTAACATGAAACCATATAACCAGCCTTTTACAGTGGAGGAACTCTTAAAAGCTGCAATCTGCCCTAACGATACTGCTGATACTACAAAATTCATTACCAGGTTTTAAAACACTTGGACAGCTTTAACACTATCTGGAAGTCAGGAGACGTACCATCCTACTAGAAAGAGGCAATAAATCATACCTAGGTCTGGAATAATGCGTCGACGTAATTGATTACGTTGACTACGTAAATTCGTCCATTCGCCGGGAGTGCGTCCATGCGTCACGCTGTTTGCATTCATTCCTAATGATGGCAGCTTCAGCTCCCGGTCATGCTGATAATCAGGCATTATGCCAAACATGCAGAACTCGATCAAAAGTGTGAGGATTTTTTAAAGAGAGACCGAATAAAATGGTGCTCTGCACACTGTGTAAAACTGAAATGGCATTCCACAACAGCACAATGGCTATACATGAACATCTCAAAAGAAAATATCCTGGGGCTCTCCGACCTCAAAATGATGAGACGACAACGTAAGTATCTGAACTATTACAGTAAGTTTTCACACAACACTAGAATACAGGCTGTATTTTGTGCTTTATATGGCTGCGTTCATACAGCATTTCGTTTTTATGAGCTGATTTGGTGCACATCTGAAACAAACTCTGCACTCGGTTACAAAGCATAAAGCCGTGGTTGGTTATTTAAAATATCTGATTGATGAAATTGAGGGTGGGCGAGCTAACAATTTTGTATCATCATTGATCTTGAACAGGGTCCACAGTAAAATTTTCATTTATCGTTTGTGGAGATTGACCTTTTATGTACTCAAACATGTTAAATCTAGGGCTGGGCAGTATGTCGAAACAGTAAATGAAGTGTGGGGTGTGCTTCATATTAAAGAGTTTATTAAAATCTCAAACAGTGAAGTAGACATCGATCCGTTACTCACATGCTGAGAGCTGACAGGCTTTATGTGCCCACGTGCACAGAAAACCAGCTGGCAGTGTAGTGTACGAAACTAACTTCTCTTTTGCGGATATGTGCACAAATATGTCAGATGACCGTCTTGTCAGGAATTCTTGCCGTGCATTTCTTTAAATCACAGCAGCATAATAAACCTGCTATGGTCTGTTTTGTTAAATAACAGAGGAAAGCAAGATAATCATTCACTGCCCTAACTTTAGCTTTAATAAGAATCATTATGTATTTAACTAATATACTTAAAACAGTGTTTTACTGTTTACCTTTTGATTACGTATTTTTTTTTTTTTGGATTACTAGTTAAATTTGTGTTGTATTGTTTCCTACCTGAAAAACATTGTTTATTTTATTTAATCTTTGAAACATTCTCTATGGTTATAATACTGTTGTGACTTCAAGCATGTGTTCAAGCAGCTAGTTTAATCTGCTGAATGGACAAAAAATTTCAGGACTCGTACCTGTAAGCAATTGCTGTTGTCAGTCTCAAACAGTAATTATGAGCGCAGCTGTAGTAAACACCTTTCCTAATAAGGCCTGAACTGCATGAATCTTAACTTTTGTGATAATAGTCATCATTGGTTAAAAGTTCATACATAGATTTCATGTTGAAATATGTCACTGATATTTTATGTTTTGTCTCTCAGGAAGAGGCAAAGCTGTGTCAGATTTTGTTCATAAAAAGGATTCCACTGTATGCGCCCTCCACATGGCCGCTGGGCTTACTGGTGGCATTCTCAACATGACTGTCAAGGAAAGACTCCTTTCTACTGTGGACGGTCAGGGCTTCAGTGAGCCTTGGATGAGGCTTTATTTTTTATGTTGGAAATTTTTATTTGTATATTTGTTTAATTGAGAGAATATTTGAATAAAATGTTGACATATTAATGACAGAAGTCAATATTTTTTTTTTTATTGGTAAATTAACCAAAGGATTAATCGACTACCCAAAAAGTAACTAACATAAAAATAAAAAAGTGTAATCGGAAAAATAATCGTTAGATTAATCGACTAATGGGGGGGGGGGGGGGATGAACATAATCAAGAGGCAGCTACGGATATGCATATATAAGATGAGTAACTGGGCAATATAAAATGGATTTAAATTCACTCAAACAAAGACCATACGTACTGTATGCACTTCTGTCTTCTGCAATCTCTGTACTTTTTGTCTCTTTATGGAAGGACTCTTTATGACCTATTAAGGTCATAAAAAAAAGTTTTTAGGGCCCACTTTTGACAGCAAACTCTTTCATCCCACACATGAAATCACTAAGAAAGAGATGCCTTAAAACAATCGATATTATAAAATTATTGTTTAAATTAGATGGGGTGCAAACCGTACTACTTTTTTGCATCTCTACTAGAGCTGCAACAACTAATTGATAAAATCAATTATGAAAATCATTGTCAACGAATCTCATTAGTGAATAGTTGGTCTGCATGCGGCACGGGGTGCGTTTACTCACTACGTTATTTCTATTCCGAAAACATGCTTCAGTGAGTAAATATTAAAGTTGTGTCCCAAATGACGTACTATACACACACTATGCATCGTGTTCTCTACCGTCTAGTGTATGGATTTTAGAAAGGTAATATCATCTCAAATAGAACCCTAGCGGTTTTTTTACTAACCAGAAGTATAAATTGGTGGTGCATGACATCATACGCACATACTCTGACACCGCTAGCTTTAGCAGATACCCAGATTCACCGACAGTGACCCTTCTTCAGTTTATTGTTTGTCAACGTTACCTTTTATTCCCAACATGACCTCAGTCACCATCAGACGGAGGAGTAATCGTCACGTGACTGAGGAAGAAAGTCCTCTAAGGCAGGGGTGCATTTTGTATTAAACACAGCGGAGATCAGTGACGTACGAGCACAAATGTGTTTATATCCAAAATGCTCCACTGTGTGCAAAGTCTTGGGGAAACTGGTGCAAGTTGCTTAAAAGGTTTAATTTAATTTAAGGTTATTGTCATATGTTGTGTTTGCGTGCTTGCAGTGTAAATTCTGTCGTTTATTATAACAAAAATGCGGTGATACACAATGGGAGCGTGAGTAAGATCTGTTATGTCTAATTAAAACACTACGATCAAAAGTAAACAAGTAAAACAACATGCCTAAAGGCAGTGAGTAACAGAAACCACAAGGTGCAGTGAAAGTGAGTTTTTATTGTTAATTTAGGACTGTAGTTTAATTCGGTGCTGTTTGTGCATCCATAAAAAATAATGAATAAATACTAACTTATTATATTTTAGTATTTATGCATTTTTTTTTTATGGATACACAAAAAGCACCGAATTAAACTACAGTCCTAAATTAATAATATATATTTTGTGTGTATTGGGTTCTTTTCAGACTTATAAACTTCAGACTAAAACTTTACACAACTGTTTGTCCAATTATATATTTGTAACACTCAGTTTGTGGATTTGTTTTTAAATAAACAAAAAAGGTACTGAAAGTCTGCCCCTCTCCCCATCCGATCAATTGAAATAAATAAATAAATAATAGGCCAATGAATCCAACTAATAAACAGTTATGAAAATAATAGTTAGTTGCAGCCCTAGTCTCTATAGAATGGTGGCCCGATCCAGATGGACTATGGAAGTGTAGTGTACGGTGTTGCCAAGAAATACTGAATCAAAACATTGGATACAGTACACCACCTAGGATTAAAACTTTCCCTTGGAGCTTTCAGGACCAGTTCAAAGCTTCATCGAAGCAAGGGAACCATCGCTTCAAAATAGCCTCTTGAAACTGGCCCTGCACTATGCAGTCAAGCTAAAGGCAGTCCAAAATAATCCAGCTCATTCTCCAGTTTTCCACTCTCAATATCTACAACTGTATGAAGGCAAACCTACGTACATTAGTCCGTTTGGAATCCAAATAAAACTCCATCTAGAGAACAGTGATATTAACTTGGACATCCTAGCACAGACACATACATGCCCTATACCACCCTGGAATATACACCATAATGCCTCTGACCAAACATGACAAGACGGTGACCTACCTAAATTAATATAAGCAGCAGTTCTTATAAGATGTTGTTTCCCACTTCATAAACCCATATATACAGACGGAACTAGGAGGGACAATTGTGTGTCTGCAGCAGTAACATTTGGGAAAACAGCGATTCGTATTCTTGGACAAAGTTAAATTTTTCCTGTGCTTTGCTCCTAGCCTTAGAGCAGATTGAGACCACAGAAAAAAAGGCACTTTTTAATCTGTACAGAATCAAAATCTTCCTTCCAAGCACTCAAATCCTTAAAGACCGAGCATCGCATAATGGCCAGCATCCTAACTAAAGTGGATTCTTTACAGAGACAAAATTTCAACATCCTTTTTGGCTGGATACCAGGCCATATGGGGCTGTCTGGCAACAACAAGCAGTCATTGCTCCTAAGGATGCCCTCTAATTGAGAATGACAGATTTTCAAATTCCACCATCAGATCTTAAACCAATAATAAACTCGTACATCTCAAAAAAGTGCCAAATGGAATGGGACTAGTGCATTCATAACAAACTACATGAAATCAACCCTGTTATAAATGAAAGACAATTCTTTAAAGAAGACCTATTATAAACCTTTTTACAAAATGCAATATAAGTCTCAGGTGTCCACAGACTGTGTCTGTGAAGTTTCAGCTCAAAAAACCCCACAGATAAGAAACGATGGCACCGAGCATGGCAGCCGTGTTGCGACCACCGAACAAACACTGCAGTTTTTGTTTGTTTTGTCACTTATTCTTGTGTTTTTCATTCTGGACATTGTCTACCTTATTGTCTACAACAGACAAACACTTTTTGATATTGGTTGCTCATTGGAAACCAGACTTCCTCCACACTGATAACCTGTTTACTGGGATAACATCGGAACCCTTTGTTTGCACTGCTTGGCCACGACCTCGGAAGTGAAAAAGGGGAAAGACAGCCCACGTCCTTGTCAGATTACGATGCCATACTAACCGACCCCTGCTCCCCATCGTTTTACTGGCGAACATCCAGTCTCTGGACAACAAACTTTGTGAACTGAGGGCGCGACTGTCCTCCCAACCAGAGCCGTAGGACTGCTGCATTATGTGTCTCACAGAAACTTGGATGTCTGTTGAGGTTTCAGACTTCGCTACCGAGCCAGAAGGATTCTCTGTGCATAGCGGGGACAGAGCTAAAGCTCTTTCAGGGAAAAGTAGAGGAGGAGATGTATGCTTTATGATCAACAACACATGGTGTGATCAGAGAAACATTCACTTTATGGCTTCTTCTTGCTCCCCCGATCTGGAATACCTCACGCTGCTCTGTCGACCATTCTGGCTACCAAGGGAATTCGCATTTGTTATCATAACAGCTGTGTACATTCCCCCCACAAGCCAACATAGGCCTGGCACTCAAGGAACTGTACAGAAACATAGGATGCATGGTCTCCAGCCTGCTTGAGGCTGTGTTTATTGTTACAGGGGATTTTAACAAAGCCAATTTAAGGACCTTAACACCCAGATACTTTCAGCATGTTACATGCAACACGTGAAGAGAACGGTTTTGGACAATTGCTACTCTCCATTCTGAAATGGTTACAAATCCCTCCCCCAACCACCTTTCAGAAAATCTGTTTACTCATCTGTTCTACTTCTGCCTGCTTACAGGCAGAAACTGAAACAGGAAGCACCCACCCTCAGAACGATCCAGTGCTGGTCGGACCAGTCGGATTCTGTACTTCAAGACTGTTTTGATCATGTTGGCTGGGAGATGTTCTGGTCCTCCTCTGATGATATCTGTAGAGAGTGCGTGTGTGTGTGTGTGTGTGTGTGTGTGTGTGTGTGTGTGTGTGTTAATATTACTAAAATAATTCCTCCATGCATACTTGTAGTATGTATTGGTATATCACTGCACGTTTTGTATATCATGTATACAGTATCACTTGCATCTGTCTGTATTGTGTAATGTGTACTGTGCTATGTTACTGCACATTTATATATTCTACTTTTGTATATTCAGACCATTATTCTGTACATTATGTGAATTGTATTCTGTAATGCTATAGTCTGCTATATATTATAAAGTCCTGTATTTAATGTTGTATTATGTATGCTGTGTACTCTATCATGTTGAGTGTTCTTACTGTGTTGCATGTATAGCTGCAATGCCTGGAACTTGCACCCAAGCTGTTCACACTTCATTTCACTATGAAATGTTGTAGTGACAATAAAAGTGAGTTCAGTGGAGTTAGGATCATTTATTATACCATGCTGTAAATGCCCCTTTTTGGGTGGAAGTAAAAACATGTTGTTTTGCTATGTCTCTTTAAATGCAAATGAGCTGCTGCTCCCTGCCCCCTTTCCGGAAGAGGGCTCTACCTTTACAGCTCCTGCTTCAGAAAATACAGCGGATGTGCCTTTACAGTTCGTGCTTTGTGCTTCTGATACTAAACTGATTCACACAAAATGTACACAGTTTTCAAAATATATAATAAAGATAGTAAATAAAAATATATAAATTTGTTATAAATAAATCTGTAATAAAATGCATAATAAAGGGGTGGTTATGAATTATACAGACAGTAAGTGTTTTCGGGTAAAAAAATAAATTAATTAAAAAAATTATGACATAGCTCTGGTTTCCTTGAATACAATCAGAGACAATGGTAACTATAGCCGCATTACCTGTGGAATCTGCTAACAATCTCTTTCATAAAGGTGATTTGCAAACATTCACAAAATATGAAGTGCGATACTTGCGTCTTCTGGATATAAAGTTGGATCAGGAACAATGGGTACTGATCCATCCTTGAGAATCAAATTTTTAGCAAATCCTGCTTTGTATTGCTTTGACCCTGGTTCACAAAGCAGTCTGGTGTAAAATGATTCGCACAAGCATACACAAATTTAACAATTTTTTGGGCACATTTCCATCAAAAAAAAACTTCTCCACTACATAAAGACGCTTAAAAATATATATATAATTTATTTTTACAGCCTAAACAGAACACTTACAAAGCATTCTTCTAATCACTTTAGCTACTCCAGCACACAGAACATGGCAGACTGTGTGCAGTTCACTCAGGGGAGGATCTATGCTAATACGGCAGAGTCCATCACCAGTCATGGGCGGAGCCTGTTCTAATGTGACGTCACATTGGAGAGAAAACGAAAGCGACTCAATGCCGACACACATTTGTGTTCAAACACCATGTAAAAGTGAATTTTGCGTAATAGGTCTCCTTTAATTTCCCTTTTGAATCCAGACAAAATCAGACCATATACACAAGATTCCGTATTGGACACTCAAGACTTACACATGCTTTACAGTGGTGAAGAACCTCCAACATGTGATGTAAAACAAGAGTGACTATATATTAATGGATAAATATATACTAATGGACTGTCCTGCTCTTAACAATACTAGACATTGCTTTTACTCAGAAAATATGTATTTTATGTCTTCCAAAATATCTTTTCAATATTCTTATTGAATATTAAAGTGAAGACCCTTGTATAGCTGATGCTGTTGACAATGCTGAAATGTAAGATTTTATTGTTGTAATGCTGTATGAATGACTGGAAAGCTCTGCTTTACCTACCTTGATCTTGCCATGAAAATAACCACTGATGCTAGCAATAAACAAATAAATACTTAAGATTTTATATATATATATATATATAGTGTGTGTGTGTGTATTTATATTTTACTTATATATATGTTTCATTTTATATATATTTATTTATTTATTAGAGATGCACCGATGTATCGGCCAATAATCGGTATCGGCCAATAAAGGCAATTTTTCATGCTATCGGCCAATAGACTAAAAACATCCGATGATCAGGGCCAATTATATCCTGTCAATCAAAAGAGGACAGGAAAGCACATCAAATTCGTGCTGTGTGTAAAGATGATGTCTCTTATGTGGATGATGTCTCTTGTGTCACCCAATTACTTTGAATTGGGTGACAATGATTACAAAACTGCAGTTTGTAAGCTCTGCACTGCTAAAATTTTACACCACATGCTGCAGCAGAGCAGAAGCACTGCGTATTTTTTTCGGCGTGCATGTTAACAAATGAGTGCTTTTACACCGGACGCTGCAGCAGTGAAGCAGGAGTTTCGGCGTCTACACTAATTTTTTTTTGTCGAGCTGAATTAATGCGCCAGTACACTGATTAAAGATTTAAATGAAGATGAGTTGGCAAAAAAGTATATATTGCACAGAAAAAGTATATTTGTAGAGTAGTATATTTCATATCTAGTTAATGTTAATATATAAAAAAGTTTATTATATTTTACCAGTTTGATGTCAGTGATGAAGTAGAAATGCTGTTGTTTGTGGTGAGTGAATGTGAGACAACAGGAGGTTTTTAAGAATTCAGTCAATTTTAATATGAATTAATAACATCCAATAAGTTAAGAAATCTTACTTTAATCTTCAGAATTTAGTTAATGTGTTAATGTAAATTAGAGTAATGTGTTTTCTGTTTATGAGACCAATTACTGTGAAACAGTAAAGTTTTTACTTGCATTTCTTTCAGAATTGTGGAATTAATTATTATTAATTTAAAAGAAGGCATAAAAGGCAGAAACACCAAACTATCAGTATCTGAGAAAGTTAGCATCGGAGCATCTCTCTTATATGTGTGTGTGTGTGTGTATGTATATGTGTGTGTGTGTGTATATATATATATACACATGTTATATATAGTTACATGTATATACATATATATTTATATTTATTTGTAACACTCAGTTTGTGGATTTTATTTTAAATAAAACAAAAAATGGTATTGAAAGTTTTTTCATTAATCGATAAAATAATAGCTGATTAATTGATTAGGAAAATAATCCTTAGTTGCGGCCCTACCCAAGATACAATTTATGACACCTTTCACTAATTTTAATGAAACCACTCACTGATACTGTACTCCATGCTCAGGTCTTCCACCCTTAAAGATACTGTTTAAATGCCATAACATCTTAAACAGAAAACTCAAGGAGTTCATTGCTAGCAGCACACACACACACACACACAAGCAACCAACATAACAGAGCTAAATAAAATTTTCAATTAAATTTTATTTGTATAGCGCTTTTAACAATGGACATTGTCACAAAGCAGCTTTACAGAAATATAGACATTACTGATATAAATTTAAAATCTATAAATTTATCTCTATGTTCCCTATGTCCCGTGATGCCCCTGATTGCTTAATCTATTATAAAGCTGGGACACTGTAGTTGCAAGTTAAACTGGGGTCCTTTAAGCGGCATTTCATTATGTTTCATTATTAAAGCTGCCATTAGCCACTAGCAGCCATAGTTGTCTTTGTGTGAACAGTTTCACACAAAGATTCACAAGGATCATTCCCTGGATCGTGAATCATGTTGACGTTATTCATATTTTTACACACAAAATTTAATGTATGTGGATTCCTCACAGTGGAGCTTTTTTAATGTCTTATTTTAATTTGTATTATATTATTACAATATTTATTATATTTATTGTTATCTTTTTAACCCTAGACTATAGAGGAACCTGCATACCTGACTGTTGGCACTGATGTGAGTGCCAAGTACCGAGGGGCTTTCTGTGAGGCCAAGATCAAGACTGCCAAGAAACTTGTCAAGGCCAAGGTAACTTTGAAAAACATGGCTGAAATATATGAGGGGTGAAAGTTACAAAAATGAGTTTTTATCAAAGTTGATTTAATAAAAATGCACATGAAGTCATATAAGCAACAAACAGCAGCTTAAATTCAAAGATAATTTAATGAAAATAGTGATTTTATCAGCATTTATCATTCACACCAACTACATTCAGATGATTTAAGAGATGTTTCTTTATAACCCTACATCCATACATATAAAGGTTTCCTTAGGTTAACTTACCTGCTTTCACGTAACCCATGTAGTTTTTCCGCTCTTTCGAGCACTGATGTTAGATCTGCTTTTTATCTTTGATTCAGATGCTTTAAAACCTTTATCTCACTACCATTAATAAATAATTTGTCAATTGCCTCACTCTGTCTTTTTTTCTCTTTCTCTCCTTTACCCACATATTCCCATGCAGTGTCCATTCCTTTTCCTTTCTATTTTCATATTTCTTATCTTTCCCAATCCTTCACTTTTATAAGGGTTAATGGAATTGTGGGAATGGAAATTTCAGCCTTATAATGTCATGATCTCGCTGGCAGATGGCGCTGCGGCGCTGACGTGCACGGTCAGCTGGAGAGCGCGTGCACGTGCTGGAAGTGTGCATGGACGATAAGACTTTGTTTACAATGGACATGTGCACTTGTTTTGGTTTCTGTTCTGTCCCTGCCCTGTTCAGTTATTGGCGAAGGTGCGAGGGTGTGTTTTGAAGTGTTACCAACTGTCAGCAATTAAGTTAATTGTGACTGGTTATTTAAACCCCTCGCGTTGCTGCGCACGTTGCTCGGTATTAGAGACTAATAGAGACTGAAAGGTGTAATTGCGCCACGCAGTAAAGTTTCCATGTCTTGTCTAGCTTCTTGTTCCTAGTTTCATGCCATAGTTAAATGCGAGTTTCATGTCATAGTTAAATGCGAGATTCATGTCATAGTTAAATGCGAGTTTCATGTCATAGTTAAACGCGAGTTTCATGTCATAGTTAAATGCGAGATTCATGTCATAGTTAAACACGAGTTTCATGTCATAGTTAAATGCGAGTTTCATGTCATAGTTAAATGCGAGTTTCATGTTATAGTTAAATGTGAGATTCATGACATGAAACTCGCGTTTAACTATGACATAGTTAAATGCGAGTTTCATATCATTGTAAAAAGA
Organism: Ictalurus furcatus; assembly: GCF_023375685.1. Taxonomy (NCBI): domain Eukaryota; kingdom Metazoa; phylum Chordata; class Actinopteri; order Siluriformes; family Ictaluridae; genus Ictalurus; species Ictalurus furcatus. Next base: position 9,525,054 of record NC_071257.1, on the reverse strand, counting down.
GAGTGTCATGACATAGTTAAACGTGAGTGTCATGTCTTTGTTAAACGATGGTTTCAGGCCGTAGTTAAACGAGAGTTTCTTGTCATAGTCTTGTTCTAAGTTTTGTGTTTCCTGCCTCATTTCTAGGTAATTGATAGATGTTTAAGTTAGTTAAATGTGGTAGTGTTTCCACACCCTGTTTAAGTTCATGTTTCTTGTTTCAGCTCTAGTTTTATGTTTAGACCTTGTTTCCTGCCTCATAGTATCTTGACTTTAGTGTATAAATAAAGGCTTTACTCCTGCGCTTACTTCCTGTCCAAGTCTTGTATCGTAACATATAATGGGAAAATGTTTGCCGTATAGCATGTTACGCATTTGTTGTAGTCAGAGTATGGACAAGCTGTGTCCTTACCAACACTATTAAAATTTTAAAATGTTTTTATCATACAAGAAAAAAACTAATTTAGTAATATTGCTGTTTTAAATTTAGATATAAAACAACATGCCTTTTTTTATTTTTATTTTTTTTTACAGGTGACCTTCAAACCAGACTTGTCCACTGCTGAAGTGCATGATGAGCACATTAGAGGAAATCTAAAGGTAAGAAAGTATGTTATAGCTAGGAACGTTATTTGAAGACCGTTAAACCTGGGAAACCTAGTGCAGAGCTGTGATATATTACATGCAGGAATTCACAAAGCAAAAGGGAAAAAAGCACACTAACTAATGTAATTATAATGAGGAAGACTCTGGGGCAAGGTTAGGATCCATGTGCAGGAGGTTTATTGCAAATATCCACAATCCAAAATGGAGTTGAAATGTCCTGGGCTGACATGACCAAGCACTGATTCCAGGCTGGTGGACAGGAAACAAAAAAAAGAGTTCAATAACAGGCCTCTGTGATAAACAGGCTGATTTTCCTTTGTCTGCCTTTCTCTCAGTCCTATAGAAACCCTAAGCGGCCATGCCTTATTATTTTCTTTCTTTTCTTTTCTTTTCTTTTCTTTTCTTGTGATCTCAGCATATCACAAGACATAAAAGTGGTTTTCTCCTGACCATGACTTAATTTTTCTGTGTACTTGAAATAACATTTTTATTGTTCTGGAGGCAGGAAAAACTTGGCACAATCCCATAGCATCATGGATGAACAGATTAAGTTTTTTACTTTGATCAGGGACTCAAGCTGAAATACCTCTGTGTCTGTCAGTGATCGACAACGTCCACATTATTGTCCGACACTTGAGAAGGGGACACCCCTCTCTGCTAATGCAGAAATAAAGTCCATCTCTACAGCTTGCAATTACAAAATTGATGATAGCGAAGAAGCCAAAGTGCATGCAACACCAGTCCCATTCACAAGGCAGGATATTTGCTCTCTGATGCTGAGAAATTTTAATTGGCAGGCAGAGGTTTGTTTTATTATTTATTTTATTTTACTGCCTTTTAAAAACTGTAGTTATTGAACAATTATACTTCTCTCCAAAAGCATTTTCTGGATGGCAATCTGGAAAATATTGTGTGATGGGTGACGGAGATGATTTTGTGAGCTTTACTCAGGTACTGTGACTGGTAGATATCCTGTAGGGCTTGGAATGTGCTGCTAATGATGGGTTCTGCTGTTCTCACCACTATCTGGAGAGCTTAGAGGTTATGGGTGGAGCAGCTGCCATACCATACAGTTATGCACCCAGTCAAACTCTCTGTGGTACAGTGGCAGAAACTGGTGAGGATTTCTTCAGCTTATGCAGGAAATATTCTCTTGTGGGCAGATCATATCATCTCTCTGAGAATGGGCTATGTGGGGTCATTAGTGAGGTGGAAGTTCTTTCCACAGAAGCTCTGCTGATCCTAAATTCCAAGAGGTTGTTGTCATGCCACCATTGTGACACACCTCTGATCTCTATGTAGGCTGTCTCTTCTCTGTTTGTGATGAGGCCCAGGATGATTGTGTCAACAGCAAACTTGAAAATGATATTAGAGCTGTGTTTGGCAAAGCAGTCATACGTGAACAAGAAGTACAAGAGGGTACTATGGTACATAGGGTACAGTATCCCTGTCTGGCACCTGTGTCCAGTCAGGGTGGAGGAGATCAAGTTACTGATTCTCACCACTTGGGGTCTGCCCATCAGGAAGTTAATAGAGACAGCACTTTGAACTTGTATTCATTATTTAATTTCAACATTAGTATACTATGGTATGGACAGCTAACTTTGTCACTGTCCAAATATTTTTGGGTCTATGTATCCATCCATCCATCCATCCATCCACTATACAACCCCTGGCAAAAATTATGGAATCACCGCACTTAAAGGGTGCTCACCCGGATTTTTTACTTTGGAGCAAATAAACAAATCACAGATATGACATAAAAAATTTTTTTGTTTAATAGCTGAAAATTCTGTCTTCATGAAACATGCCTCAAACAAATTAAATTAAATACTTTTTATTAATGGGATATTTTCTTCCAGATAAAGTAGAGGAAAAAAATTATGGAATCACTCAGTGTTGAGGAAAAAATTATGGAATCATCAATAAAAAAATAACTATTAGTACTTTGTTGCTCCTTCTCGGGCCTTTATGACAGCCTGAATTCTTTGAGGCATGGACTTTACTAATGAAAAGCAATATTCTCCATCAAGCTGGTTCCAACTTTCTCGAATAGCGGTTGACAGATCAGCTATGCAGGATGGAGTCTTGTCATGGACCAATTTTTTAATTTCCACCATAAATTTTCAGTCGGATTGAGATCTGGACTGTTTGTTGGACATGTCACTGAGATGATATGTCTTTCCTGAAGAAAAGCTTTAACACTTTTTGCTCTGTGGCAAGATGCATTATCTTCCTGAAAAATGACTTCATCATCATCAACCCTATTTTCTATCGATGGAATGAGAAATTTCCAGAATGTCAATGTATACCTGTGCATTAACTGTTGAGGTCTCCCTGGTCCTTTACCTAACATGCAACCTCATATCATAAATGAGTGGGGAAATTTAATTGTTTTCTTCAGGCAGTCATATATATATGTTTCATTAGAACGGCACCAGACAAAAGTTCCAGCATTATCTCCTTAGCTAATGCAGATTTGTGATTCATCACTGAATATCGCTTTCATCCAATCATCTACATTCCATGATTGCTTCTCTTTAGCCCACTGTAACCTTATTTTCTTCTGTTTAGGTGTTAGTGCTGGTTTTCGTTTGGATTTTCTATACGTAATTCCCATTTCATTCAGCCGATTTCTTACAGTTCTGTTACAAACATTGACTCCTGTTTCCACCCATTTGTTTTTCATTTGTTTTGTTGTGCATTTTCTATTTTCAAGGCATATTGCTTTGAGTTTTTTATCCTGCCGTTTGCCGTCTTCCTTGGTAGACCTGTATGTTTACCTTTTATAACCTTCTCATTTTGTTTATACTGGCACCAAATTTTAGACACAACTGACTGGGAACAACCAACATCTTTTGCCTCATTCTGTGTTGGATTTCCTTCTTGAATGAGTTTAATAATCCTTTTCATTGTTTCAATTGACAACTCTCTTATTGGGGCCATTTTTCCTTTCAAAAAGTCCAAGGTTAAGGTCTGTAAGCACTCTTTTAAGGTCTGTAAACTCTGTCTTTTAACTGCAGACTAATTTGCATTTTTAGACTTATGCTGGTATTTGTTTTAGAAATGCAAATTACAAAGAGATTCCATAATTGTTTCCTCAACATTTAGTAATTTAATATTTTTTCCTCTACTTGGTCTGGAAAAAATGTGCCATTAATTAAACTAATTTCATTTAACTTGTTTGAGGTATGTTTCACGAAGCCAGAATGTTCAGCTATTAAATAAAACTTGTTTTGTGTCATATCTTTGATTTGTTTATTTGCTACAAAGTATAAAAAACCCGGGTGAGCATCCTCTAAGTGTGTTGATTCGATAATTTTTGCCAGGGGTTACATGGCCATAAGTAGGTTGGATAACTGACCATGAAATCCATATGTGGACCTTCCCACATTGTTGCAACAAAGTTGGAAGCACAGTTGTCTAGAATGTCTCGGTATGCTGTAGCATTAAGAATTCTGCTTTACTGGAACTTGGGCCTAACCCAAACGTATACCAGCATGACCCTGCCCCTGTGCAAAAATGTCCATACAGACATGGTTTGCCAAGGGTGATGTGGAGGAACTTGAGTGGCATGCACACTGAGTCCCCATTGAACACTTATGGGATGAATTGGAATGTTGACAGAAGAACAACCTCACTAATGCTCTTGTGGCTGAATGGGCACACATCCCCATAACCAAGATCTAAATTTTAAGATCTAGTGGAAAGACTTACCAGAAGAGTGGACTAAAATTGTAGTAGGATATTCAACAACACACATAGGTGTGATTGTTCAGATGTCCCCATACTTTTGTAATTATAGCTATGTTATGTGTGCATGGACTCCATAAGACTTCTGAAGGTGTGCTGTGGTATCTGGCACTGCTAATTTCTTGGTTGATGCTGTATTTTCTCGTCAACTAAAATGCTGTTATCTAATATTCAATGCCATTTTAGTCAGAGTAAAATTGACTAAATAAATATGACATGGAATATTGACTAAATTTAAAGTGTTTTTTGTCAGAAGACAAAAACTATGTTATTATATTATCATTATCAGTGCCATAAAATGGTCTTAAAATGACAATATCCTTTATTGCAATTATTTCTGGGACAATATATCGGCCAACAAAAGTAGTTATCATGACAGGCCTAAGTCTTATTCAGACAGTACTGTGAGAAGTCAGATCCGCAGCCCAGCAGTAACAAATAAGCTCATTGTGAACTCCTGTGGGGGACACAGATATGCAATAAACAAATTCACACAAAACTGAACACATTTTACCTCACAATCAATCACACATCCTGTGACTGGTTCTTCCACAGACACATGCATTGTCTTTGGTAACTTAAAGTGCATTTGCATCCATCTCTACTTGCCAAAGATGACATATGAACATAGTGACATTCATTCTTATGTATAGTGTATAATCTTATGGGCATAATCGAGGTCAGCAAAAATGACCATGCAAATATATCATACGATGTCAATGAAGTAATTATCATGACAGGCCTAGTTGCACAGTGTGTTTTGTGTAACATTATGTAACGTCACGCTAAAAAGCGAACAATGATTGGTCATCTTACTGTCTGTCAGATGCTCGCATCAAGTTGGAGTGTGCATGTTTTGGCCAGAATAAGCAAGAATGCGCTATATGGCGTCAAAAGTCTGGCTTGTCACATATCGGCCGAATAGGATGATGTATCGGCCAATACTGAAAATGAAAAATGCCAGATGTCGGCCATTTAATAAAAAATACCATATGTTGGCTTTGCCACTATATTGGTTGACCACTACAGTGGTGTTTGAAAGTTTTCTATACATCTGCATAAATATGACCTAAATCATCATCAGATTTTCAAGTCCTAAAAGTAGACAAAGAGAACCCAATTAAATGAGACAAAAAATTTTAAGCAGTGACTGGCCCAAGCACTACGATACCATCGCCACCTGGTGGGTGTATGAAAACAATGCATAGTGAAGCAAGTGCTGTAGAGTAAAACACCCAAATATAGAAAGAAAAGTATATTAGTTTCATGCGTTATCACGGCAACACTACTTAAGATATCAATTTTAATATCAATTTTACATCAGCCGTGTCTCAACAATAATCTGACCAAGTTGGAAGTAATTTGGGTAAATATAAGAGGAATATTTGAAAGCCTGTTTTAATTGACACACTTCTTGCTTCCAGTTGGTGGTGGTATGACCATGACTCAGAATAGTCACATCCCTGTGCTCAGCCCCGTGACCAAACATACAGCCCATGTTTAATCTAAATCACTCAGTGCATGCAGAAGATATGAGAAACTTCCTGTTTCCTGTTTATCACCATAAATTTATTGTCTTGCCATAGTGAAACTGTGTTCAAGATATCGAAAATCCCTTCGCAATTTAGCATCTTCAATGGATTGGCATAATTTTGTTCATGTTTGATGACAATCACATGAATCCCCAAGGCAGAGTATTTAAAAATGCAGAGCCTGCAATAAGCTATAAGCGGAGCTATTGACGGTCATTTTGAAAGTTGACAGGCTTGATGACAACAATAAATGTATCGAGTTTGGTTACTGTAAGTAAAACTGGCCCCACCACTTTAGTCAAAAGGGGTCACTACAGAGCCCCTCCTCCGCGCCTAATTTCCGACAATGCTGGTGGGTCTGCTCACTTTCATGAAATTTTAAGCATGCTGAAGGCCTCAGAAACACCAGAAATGAGTATTAATTTTGATTACCATGGCGACACTATTTAAGATATCAAAAATCCTTTAACAGTTTTACCTCAGTCCTGTCTTGACATTATTCTGACCACTGTGTTAGATCTTGTTGGGAAACCAAATGTTACATCTGCGATCTGGGAACATTTGGGAATTGTGCCTAACGAGAGTCAATAAATTTGGATGAAGCCATATGTCGGCTTTGTGGGGGGAAAAAAATAAGTGTTAAATGGACAAACACTACAAATCTCAAGAGCCATCTCCTTGACACTTGAGACACTGTGACAAATGGGTCAAAATTTATGGCCATTTTTCTAAACATGCTCACTATAGCGTCATCCTCCTGGCCTACAAGAGTCAGTACAAAGCGGTAAAGCAGGTCTTCTGGTGTGAAAGGACGACACCAAAGAAGAATCACAACAACACGAAAAACAATGCTTGGGCAATCTTTCGCCATGATTAGCACCCATATACAAATACTTATACTCTTTAAGGCTAGATTTATACAAATGTGGGTACTTTCTAACCTCCGTCTCTTCCATTTATTCTGTTTTTTTCTTTGACTACCTTGAGAATCAACAGCCCTGGGTCACTGCTGCCACCTTGTGGTTAGAAAAATCTGGCGGCGTGCGTACGGTATGCGCATACTCGGCTGATGACGAAATTTGCATTACGCATACTGTATGCTGTTCCTAGCATACGCGTAAAAAGTGAAGTATACTTTGGGCTTAAGATCCAGTCACAATGTGGCAAACTTTCCTCCACCCTGGTAGTTAGAGAGGGGCCCTGTTAAAAACTGGGCCCTGGAATGCCATCTTAGTGTTGTTTCACATGCACAGAGTAATCAATACTTGTCAGATATTCCTTCAGATCCTTCAATGTTGCTGTAGGTCTCTTAGCAGCCTCCTTGGTAAGATTTTTTCTTTTCCTTTTGTAAATTTTGAAGGGATGTCCTGTTCTTGGTAATGTCACTGTGGTGCTCCATTTTCTTCACTTATTGATGATAGACTTCACAGTGTTCCATGGTAGGTTTAAATGGTACATTGGAAATTCTTTGATAGCCCTTTCCTGATCGATTCCTTTCGACAGTGAGATACCATGCATGCTTTGGAAGTCGTAGTTTTAGCAGTTAGATGAAACCAAGAAGATGTGAAGAAAATCCTACAGATACAGCTAATCTTTATTTGGGGTTAATTAGAATAATTTAACTTATGACAGCTGTATGATAATTACTTTTGAACATGAGATTGAATGTGATTGGTTCATTCTGAACCACGGTTATTATATTTTTAAAACATATCGCTAATTTTGGGGGGGTTTTTTTGTTTTGTATTTTGGTTTTCAATTTCGGTTTCGTTTCAGCTAGTTTTAATGGTGCATAAGTAGTTTTGATTTAGTTTTTATCTTTGAAAAATCATTACTTTTAGTTTGTCTTTAGCTTTAGTATTGTTTAGTATTTTTTAATATTGTGGTAATCATACTGAAAAAAATCCCAAACTGAGTTCTGTCTCATGAGTGTAGATTTGGTTTGAATGTTGGGGGCATTGAATTGAAGTGTGAATAGGTATGCTTCCAGATATTTATTTTTAAAATTAAATTAAATAAATACATATATTGGGGGATCAGCTTTGTTATAATTGCAGTATCATTATATAATTTCCCTCTGCTTATCTATCTACTCATTCATCCATCCATCCATCCATCCATCTGTCTACAAGCATTTATGATCAAATGATTGTTTCATTAAAACAGTTTCCACATAGCATAATAACAGTCCAAATGAATGCACACTGTAACTGACTAAAACTTACATCATTTATTGTGATACTGTAACATGCCACTGTAGTGCACAGTGAACTATAGTCCAGTGTTAGCACCCTTGTTGCAGGTAATGGGAAGTATTTAGAGATGCACCGATGTATCGGCCAATAATCGGTATTGGCCGATACATCGGTGCATCTCTAAATATTTCTAAAAGGCAGTAGCTCATGCTATCGGCCATCGGCGGATAGTTTAAAAACATCCGATGATCAGGGCCGATTATATCCTGTCAATCAAAAAGATAACATCGATTTCGTATTGTGTGTAAAGATGTCTCTTGTGTGGAATGACGACAAAACTGCAGTTTGTAAGCTTAGTTTATGTGATTTATTATTACAAACTAACAATTGATTTGGAACACCAATAGTGTTACAAAATAAATCACTTATTATTCAGTTGATCATGGTATAAATATTGGGGGGGTTTAATAGCTAGTTCTGATTATTTGGGGGGTTATCTCCCACCATCTCTCAAATTTTTATTTTTATTTCAGTTGACAGTAATGTTTTTTCACTGATAGTTTTAGTTTTCGGGTTAGTTGTTAACGATAATAACCTTGTTCTGAACACAGCCACATCCCTAATTATAAAAGTGTGCACACATATGCAACCAGGTTCTTTTTCCTATTTTTCCCTAAAATATTTCTGGTTGTTTTTGTTGTTTCTCATTGTTTCTTAATTTTGTACAATGTAATTTCATAATGAGGATGGAAAAAGTTGCGACATGATTTATCTTAGTTAAAATTTTTCCATCATAAAAGCTTGCCATTTTAAGAGGGGTGTGTACACTTTTTATATCCAATGTATGCTTGGTCATTTATTTATTGAGGAAAATGATCCAATATTACCTATCTTTGACAACAGTACGTGAAACTCTAGGATTAGCAGATAATTTGATGGTGAGTCAGGTGTTTTCAGTCTATAGGATGACAATCAGATGTGAGTGAGCATACAGTTTTATTCAAAGAACAGAGAGCTATCAAAGTCTGATCTTCACAACACATGTTTGTGGGAGTGCATCATGGCACGAACAAAGGAGTTTTCTGAGGACCTCAGAAAAAGAGTTGTTGATGCTCATCAGGCAGGATTTAAAAAAAAAACAACTCTAAAGAGTTTGGACTCCACCAATCCACAGTCAGACAAATTTTGTACAAATGGAGGAAATTCAAGACCACTGTTACCCTCCCCGGGGAGTGGTCAACCAACAAAGATCTCTCCGAGAGCAAGACATGTAATAGTCTGCGAGGTCACAAAGGAACCTCTAAGCAAGTAAAGGCCTCTCTCACGTTGGCTAATGTTAATGTTTGTGAGTCCACCATCAGGAGAACACTGAACAACAATGGAGTGCATGGCAGGGTTGCAAGGAGAAAGCCACTGCTCTCCAAAAAGAACATTGGATCATATGGACAAGCTAGAAGGTGATTGGAAAAATATTTTGTGGAAGGATGAGACCAAAGCAGATTTTTTTTTTTTATTTAAATGAGAAGCGTTATATTTGGAGAAAGGAAAACACTGCATTCCAGCATAAGAACCTTATCCCATCTGTGAAACATGGTGGTGGTAGTATCATGGTTTGGGTCTGTTTCGCTGCATGGTGGCCATGACAACTTGCTATCATTGACGGAACAATGAATTTTGAATTATACCAGCAAATTCTAAAGGAAAATGTCAAGACATCTGTCTGTGAGCTGATCTCAAGAGAAAGTGGGTCATGCAGCAAGACAATGACGCTAAGCACACAAGTCATTCTACCAAAAATGGTTAAAAATAAAATAAAATTAAATTAAAAAGTTAATGTTTTGGAATGGCCAAGACAAAGTCCTGACTTTGAATCCAATAGAAATGTTCTGGAAGGACCTGAGGCAAGCAGTTCATTTGAGGAAACCCACCAGCAACCCAGAGTTGAAGCTGAAGAATACGCCAAAAGTCCACACTCACAGATATGTAATATTGGATAATTTTCCTCAAAAAAATATAATAGTTTTTGTGTCATTTGTTTAATTGGGTTCACTGTATCTACTTTAAGGATGTGTGAAAATCGGATTATGTTTTAGGTAATATTTATGCAGAAAAATAGAAAATGCACAAACTTTCAAGCACCACTGTAGTTACAGTGGTGGTTAATAGGCTTATGGATAAAATTTCCAACAATTTCAAATTTAAGTGATAATGGGTGAGGCTTTTGCTAGGAAAAGCACAAGAGCCTCTTTTCTCATTCATTATTTTCCTATAATGTTTGATGTCAAATTAAAAAGAAATACAACGTAGAAATGGTGGAGACAACAAACTTCGGACTCAAAGTTCCACAATGCAATACAGCTATATGACACTGTGCAGAGGCTCAGCTATTCTGGTTACTGATCTTTGAGATTACATTCACAGTGTCTTTGATGGCTGTATGGTTATAGCATGAAATGTTAGGCCTTTGGAGCCTTTTTTGTTTGAGCAGAGTGTATAGATAAGGAGGTGAGAGAGCTGAACAGATTAAAGGATTAATGCACTGCTGCATCACTCTCTTTAGAGATGAATACCCATTCACCACTATTAGCAGGTATCCATTAACCTTCAAGTAAAAATAGACCACCTTGTCAATGAAAATTTGACAGTTTAAGCTAAAATGAGTGACTCTGAGTTAAAATAAATGTGTATATTCATATTATTCCGGGAGGACTTTTTCATTAAACACATGGCACAGCAAAACCCAATTTCCATGTAAATAGTACAGAAAAATTAAAGCTCTGCAGATGTGTTTGGCTTTTAGGTGGGTGCTGTGGTTGAAGTCAAAAACCAAGATGGAATCTACCAGGAAGCTACCATCACAAAGCTCACAGATGCTAGTCTGTACACAGTCGGTAAGTGGGTGGGTGGGGGTGGGTATTACGTATTGATTTGGCTTTGTATGTACTGAGATGTAACTGTCTAAATTCAACTAGAGCTTTCTGTGTTGTAGCAGTTCTAAAGAAAGACTTATACTTGGCTCAGAAATAAGTGAAAAGGAACTGTTTTTTATGTTGTAACAATGAAAGCGGTTTTAGTGAGTTTATTTGAAATAGCATAAGAAGAGAGTCCTAAACATGGTTCGTACAAGTTGCTTGAGGCGCTTGAATTTATTTATTTATTTTTTTAATTTAATAATTTAAAAACCTTGATAATTAGCTTTTTTAATCTAATGGTGCTTAAAAAGTGCTTGAATTATGAAGTCAATGAATCTGAAATCGCTTAATAACTTTTTATTTATAATAACTATTTTCAATAGACCATGAATACAATCCTTAAAATATGACTCCCCACTGCAGCACCTCCCTCTCCTCCCGCTATTCACTCACTCTGGTCCACTTTTCAGACTCCATTAGCAACTTTTATTTCCTCAAAAAAGCACTTAGTGATAAATCTAATGACATTTTGGACAAACCTTAGCTACTTTCCGTTGAAGAGAGTGGCCAGTACTGCCCTGCGAGCATGAGGTCCTGCTTTCCCACTACAGACACACCTCTCTGTGGCCACTCTTTTCACTGAGTGGCAGAGTGGAGTAGCACATTCACTCACTTCTAACTTTCTCTTTGAGTGATCATTTTAGATATAGCCGAAATCACAGCACATTAGTTGTCTTTAACTTGTGTGTATGGTGATTTTGTCAGAGGGTGTCATGATTATAAATCAGGAGCTTGTAATTGGCTTGGAAGTGACCGCTGGTTAACATGTAGTCTTAATGGGCTGCTTTTCAGTCACTATTTCATACTCGTTCTTTTGTCTGACAACAGAAGCAAAAAAATATGTAAATGAGAATAGCATTATTGGTAATACGGCTGTATTACTATATACCGTATGTGAGCACAGAGAGTAGGAAAGAAGAAAACAGCTGTAAAGGGCTGACACTAGGCAGAATGTAAATACAACACAATGACTTAATGAGTATTCTAATTAGCACAAGACGTCTAGCGACATTTAGCAACTTTCCATTGAAAGTTGTTGAAAACAGTGCTCCTGTCACTCACCTTGACATTATGGTGAAGAAGAAGCAATGGAAATGGAAATTTTGTCCAGCATGGCTGGAAAAGGCACCACATTGGTTGTGTTTTATTATTATTTATTTATTTATTCTTTTTAAATTCCAAAAAAAATTAAAAATTATATTATGTTTGAATGACATCTCTTATAGTCCTTGAAAACAAAAAAAAAACAGTGCTTGAAAGTCCTGGAATTTCATTATGAAGCATCTGTACTAACCCTGACTGTCGTATCTTGAATGTGTGTATGGATCTTACAGAAGCTTGTTTGTATGAGATGGTGTAAGTCCTTCACCTTATCCATGTTCCTTATTCTCTGCAGTTTTTGATGATGGTGATGAGAAAACCCTGAGGCGTTCATCACTGTGCCTTAAAGGAGCACGTCACTTTGCTGAGAGTGAGGTAAATTTATTTACATATCACTTTGCTATGATATTTCAGTTTCTTTTTTTGTTTTAATTTTTGTTACATTTTTTTTTTATAAAATGACGAACACAGATTTGCAGGCATCTGAACAGTTGTTAGTTAACAGTTAATGTTAATACCGATGTACAATGATTATAAATTTGAGGGGGGGATATGAGCTAAAATTCCTCCAAGCCGATGTGCAGGACTGATCAACAGTTATATGAAACATTTATTTCAAGTTTTTGCTGCACAAGGGGGTGACACCAGATACTGAAAGCAGAGGTTCACTTACTTTTACCACTCACAGATATGTAATATTGGATCATTTTCCTCAATAAATAAATTACCAATTATAATATTTTTTGTCTCATTTGTTTAATATACATTATGTATAGTAATGGGAAAAAATATGTACACCCCATGGAAATTGTTGGGTGTTTTTTAATTTTTATTTTTTACATATTTAACAAGCAAATATTTGATCCTCTTTGAAACAGTGCCAATCAATACAGGTGCTCTGTCAAATGACACATAAAATTGACATTTTGTAGTAATTTTCACAATTTAAATGAGCAAAAAACAGATCAGTCACATGGAAAAGGTAAGTACACTCCTACATTAATACACCTTCAAATCCATAAAATTAGACTCAAGATGGTATTCAAGATTGGGTGCCTGCGATTAGAATCTGCTTAGGGCGTGCAGGTGAAACCTATCTTATTCATACAGGGCTCTAAAATGCGACCATTTCACTCGCATTTGCGACTGAAAAGTTATTTGTGCGACTGTGAAAAAATATTTATTCGCACCGGTGCGAGTGACCTGTTCGTAATTGTATAATACAATCGGAATAAAAACTAAAACTCCAAAATGCAGCTACACCGTGCAACAGTTACTTTCACACTGCTTTTGATCACCTCAGTCAACCGAACAAGTGTGTAAATACTGCATAGGAGACATTATGATTACAAGAGTAACTCTGTACATCATCTGCTTCTCTCAACTTCCCGATCTCACAACCGCCATCTTTTATTAATCACCCAAAATGACCTGCACCTGCGACCTGCTCGTGTAGAGACATCGGTAAATTAATAATAATGCTAACGCTACAAGGTGGGTTTTAATTCAAACTTCTTTATTAAATAATTCCTCACCAATCATAATCAAGAGTAGCAACTGTTCAGTCTGTACACATACAGTACACTGCCGCTCTCCTTCACTCTCTTCACTAGCTCGTCCCAGCTTACAAGCACAGTGCATTCACTTCATTTAAACTAAGGGTTGCCAGATATCACTAGAAAAGTGAACTCCAGTTACCATGTTTTGATTTAAACGCCCAAAATAACTCAATATTATCAGCAGACATGGCAACACTGTACTGCAGGAACCGATCTAAAAGGAACAACTGAAACAAACAAACAAAAAAATAATTAAATGTAAAGATAGAAAATGTGCTTAGTTATAAATAAATAATTAAATATAAAAAATAGATATTATAATAACTTCATAAAATATAAATAAAATAAGAAATTAAATGATGTTTAATTACTGTGGGATGCACTTAATATCAATTTGACATTAAGCTTAGTAAGCTATGTCCTTAGAAGGCTATTAGCCTTTTTCCTAATATGGATCATGCTTGTGTTAGTCTAATTTTAATTAGGACTCTTTATTGTTTAAAATATTTAAAAATAAATTATTTATGCCTGTTTATTTATGAATTAACCAACAGTATTTCTCATTGCTATTATTTTAATTCAATTAACAGTGACCATGGGCAGAGAGCTTACATTTAACTGTTTATGACAGACCTCCTGATTAAAGCTTTTTTTAAAAAAAAGACCTGGATCAGTATCGGTCATAAAAATCTTGATCGGTGCATCCCTACTGAACACCATTAAACTAAAGTGCTTTGCATCTGGTGGATAAATGAACTCAACCAATCACATCCTATATGAGATTATTCAGATATATACACAATATACACAGACTGGTTCGAGAACTGACTCCAGCCCAGAACCATGACAGTGGAAAATGTCTAATAGTGTAGCTTTAAATATATTTAAGAGGAGTAGAATTCAAAGACTGAACATTGAGGTTTTTTGTATTTGTTTACAAGGTGGAACAGGTTAACGGTTGTTGTTTTTTTGCATACAGCCTGTAAAATTAACAGAAAATTTTAAATTTAGTTTATCAGAAGGTAAATTATTTTGTCATGGCTCAGACTATGTTCCTAAATTCTGTCATAATTGACAAGCTCAAGTTTTCTCATGCCTACTTGTGTGTTATATTGTGGCACATTAATGTTACCATCTCTAAAAAATAAAAAAAATAAAAAACAACTAAACTTCAACCGTGCTTCTAAATTTTTGACTCTGCTCCTAAATTTATGTAATTAGGAGCACAAGTGCTCTTAAAAGAAATTGTTACCGTAGAGCCCTGTTATACCCCTCTCATGTATAGTGTCTGGTGTTCCTTTGTTATTGAGGTGTGTGGTGTCATCATGCCAAGATCTAAAGAGTTCTCTATGGCCTTGAGAAAAAAGGTTGTGGAAATTTGATTTGAAACAGGCAGTACGTACAAGAAAACCCTCAAACATCTTTCAACTGAAAGAATATTGCATGGAAGAATGGTCAAAAATTCCAGTAAGCCGATATCAGAGACTGGTGGACAATTATGCAAAATGTCTACAAGAAGTTATTTCTTCTAAAGGGGGCAATACTAGTTTCTGAGGCCAAGGGTACTTACTTTTTTTCGACAGAAGAATATCACATCTATTGATATTTCTGTTGAATAAATGATTGAAAAAGCTATCTGTCCTTGTGGTTTTGTTCAAGTATATCAACTTTATTAATAGGCACTGTTTCAAAGATGATCAAATGTTTGCTTGTCCAAATATGTCAAAAAAACCAACGATTTCCATGGAGTGTGCTTATTTTTTCACATGCAAAAATATTTTCACATGGTCTTGTGAAGTCCATGCCTTGATGGGTCAGAGGTCTTTTAGTGGCACGAGGGGAACCTAACACAAAATTAGGCAGGTGGTTTTAATGTTATGGCTTAAGTCTAATTTATCAGGTGATGTTTTGTGTTCAATGTTATGGTTGCAGACACTTGACAGGCTTCCCTTGACCAATCCTGAGCATTTTGGCACTCCTGTCATTGGGAAAAAAGGCAATCGCGGGCGTCGCTCTAATGCCATGTAAGTGTGCCTAAGAAGTTTCCTATTTTTGGATGAATTAATTTCCAAAGCAGACTAATATTTGATATTTGCCTAAAAGATGGTACTACCAATAGCCCTGTGCACATAATTGTAGCTGGCGTTTTCAGTTAAAAATCATGATTCTTTAGCATTGCCATGCATGATAGGAACTTAGTTTTGAAAAAATACACACAAACAATGAATGCAATAATAAATGAATGAATGAGCTGGTTTGATGAATCACGTAAGGGTCTAATGGAGATCTTCCATCAGTTGGATACCCCCAGGTTTGCCAGGGGTGGTGGTGGGGTTTAAATCCACAATCATGAAATGATGCATTCTTAGATATTATTAGTTCCAGTGGTTTACATTATCTAAATTATGCCTTTATTGGGAGTCCATTAGAAGAGAAAAAAGTTCATGATCCTGCAAGATTACATTGGTCATTAGAATGAGCTACAGCAAGTATGAAGCCTCACACTTTATATTCACACATGCCACAATACCATGATTTTAGTTTTCTGTAAATAATTCCATTATTAATAATGTGATCATACTGCCATGTGTGAAGTAAGCATGAAAAGCAGGGGGGAAAACTTGGTTGTGTTGTTCATTTATAACTGTCTGATGCAGGAGTTTCATAATAGATTAAACATTTTATTAAGAAAAAAGTCTGATAAACTAACAGCGTGATTAAGTCAGAACTGAATTTGATTAAAACTGAGGGAAGAAATAACTCACCACGAAAATATATCTACATAATATATCAATCACAATATTTCGGATGTGCATACACCTCTCCGCCAATCAATCAGCACAACAGATACGTACTACACATAGTTAGCTTTCAGTGTATTTCTATGTATCAGGCTTACCCATAATCCCACTCTCTACATCATGACACAAATATGTGTTAATACAGAAGTATAAACCAGACCTAAAAATAGATTTTATAAACTTTCTGGCCCAGGTAGGATGCTCAATTTCAGTATTTTCCTATCTCCTCTTGTGTTTTTTGGTCTCCTCTTTTTTCCTATCACATTTTGATGTGGAGAGACTACTATTTGTTTGGATGAAAAACCTTTTGTTTTTATTAGTGTGGATTAGGGTTGGCAAAAGTACCGGTACTTCGGTACCAAGTCGGTACTAAAAAGAAAAAAGTTCCAGATTTTCATTAGTAGTTAGTTAGGTAGTTAGGTAGTTAGGTAGTTAGTCGGGAACTTTTCATGGGTGCACCGTGCAACAAGAAGTCATGGGCTGCGTCTGAAACCGAATACTTACCTACATACATACATGTATTTCGACTACTATATAGTAGGTAAGTATGCGGTTTCAGACGCAGCCATGACTTCTTGTTGCACGGTGCACCCATGAAAAGTTCCCGACTAACTACCTAACTGTACAGCTGCTGCGGCTCAAAATCCACAAAAGCTTGTGGACAAGAAAGGTCCAGAGAGCAACATCTGGAAATAGTTTGGATTTGTGGTAGATCACAAAGGGAACATCATCAATAACCAACAACATATAAATAACAAAAATAATTTTTGCCATGGATTTGCCACCATAAGCATGCCCCCAGACCCCCCTAGAAGATCAGAAGTCCACCCACCACAGTCTCACAAACTCCTGTGGGAAAAACTGACCCCTAATTATTTGCAATATTTAAATTGAGTCGCAGTTACAATAGTGACCTTATGCTAATTGTGAGCTTGTTTTACTGATATATTCCTTTTCAGGATGATGTCTTCCATGTTTACATACACAAAGTGAATTTAAAGCTTTTCTTGTGCTGTTGCTTGTGAGGTGTCTTTTTAAATTTTAAATTGCTATGGTTTGTCAGTAAATGATGTTTGTTAGGGAAAATGTTTGCACACGTGCACGTGTATGACAGTATGTTTTTGCATGGTTTATAATGAGACATTGTAAATGTTTCCCATGAACCATAGACAAGAGGAAGAATCCTCTTCCTCATCCAGTGAAGAAGAAGATGGCGACCCACAACAGAATGAGGAACTTTATGGCAAAGTGGTGGGTGTGGAAGGTGTTGTTACAGGGGATAAAAAGAAGACATTGTGGTTTCCTGCCCTGGTGAGTAATTTTCATGAAATCTGACCAGTACAGTAAACTTTAAAAGCAACCAAAATAGAGAATTCACTAACTTAGGAATTGGTGATCCAGGCTTTCTCTTTAGATTTTGTAAAGAAAACAGTTATATATATTGAGCCATGTACAGATGCATCTAAAAAAAAAATGAATATTGTGGAAAAGTTATTTTTTTCCCCGTAATTTAATTAACAAAGTGGAACTTACATTTATTCTAGCTTCATTACACTTAAAGTTAAATATCCCAAGCCTTTTTTTGTTTTAATCTTGATGATTACGGCTTACAGCTCATGGAAATCAAAAATCCAGTATCTCAAAATATTAGAATAAAGAATTTATAATACAGAAACTTCAACCTTCTGAAAAGTATGGTAATTTATCCACTCAACACTTCGGGGCTCTTTTTGCACAAATTGCTGCATCAGTGTGATGTGGCATGGAGGCAAACTGTTGTGGCACTGATGAGGTGTTATGGAAGCCCAGGTTACTTTCATAGCGGCCTTCAGCTCATCTGTATTGTTGGGTCTGGTGTCTCTCAGAGTCTCCATGGGGTTCAGGCAAGTTGACTGGCCAATCGAGCACAGTTATATCATGGTCAGAAAACCAGTTACTAGTAGTTTTGGCACTGTGGGCAGGTGCCAAGTCCTGCTGGAAAATAAAATCAGCATCTCCATAAAGTTTGTCAGCAGATGGAAGCATGAAGCGCTCTAAAATCTCCTGGTAGACACTGCATTGACTCTCCGCTTGAGAAAACACAGTGGACCAACACCAGCGGATGACATGGCACCCCAAATCATCACTGACTGTGGAAAGTTCACACTGGACTTCAAGCAACTTGGATTCTGTGCGTCTCCACTCTTCCTCCAGACTCTGGGACCTTGATTTCCAAATTAAATGCAAAATTTGCTTTCATCTTCCCCATGATTGTGGTTGTGTGTACTAAACTAGACTGAGAGATTAAAGGCTCAGGAAACCTTTGCAGCTTTGAGTTAATGAGCTGTAAGCCGTAATCATAGAGATTAAAAAAAAGGCTTGAAATATTTCACTTTATGTGTAATGAATCTAGAATATATGTAAGTTCCACTTTTTGAATAAAATTTCTGAAAGAAATGTACTTTTCTACGATATTCAAATTTTCTGAGATGCACCTGTATATGTATCTGTATTTTTGTTTCAGTTAGAGTATTAGTAATATAATCAATATTACACTACACAATTGACAGACCATTTGACACATTTCATGAAGAAAAGAGTTGGTATATTTTTTAGATTTTGGATTTTTTTACTGTGTTATTTCACCTGAAAATAAAACTTTAATATGAAAATATGATTAATAAAATAATTTTTTTTAGACCCATGGGTCATTGGGCACAACCATCATCAGATTTTACGCAGTAATCTTTTACATTTACAACATTTAACAGATGCCCTTATCCAGAGCAACTTACTTTGCAATCTTTACCAAACATTTACCCTCATGCTAGTTCACTAGGTCAAGGGACTAAGAGTACCAACAGCCCTGAATTTCTATTGGGGAGGTTAGTACGGTATAAAAAGAAAAAAACAAGTCAAGGATGATATGTATACAGTATATACAGTTATGTGAAAAAATAAGTACACCCTACGGAAATTGTTGGCTTTTTTGACATATTTGGACAAGCAATCATTTGATCCTCTTTGAAACAGTACCTATTAATAAAGTTGATACATTCTATCAGATGACACAAAACTGACATTTTGTAGTAATTTTCACAATTTAAATGAACAAAAAACATGAGTCACATGGAAAAAGTAAGTACACCCCTACATTTATCACACCTTCAAATCCATAAAATTAGACTCAGGTGTTCAAGATTGGGTGCCAGTGGTTAGAACCTGCTTAGGGAGTACAGGTGGAACCTGTCATATTTATACCTAGTGTCTGGTGTCTCCCTTTGCTATTGAGGTAAGTTGTGTCATGGAACGAGCGAACGAGTTCTGCAAGGCCTTCAGAAAAAAGGTTGTGGATGCCTATGAGTCTGGCAAGGGATTTAAAAAGATCTTCAAATTATTTTAAATACATCATTCCACTGTAAGGAAAATTATCTACAAATGGCATAGATTTCAAATGACTGCCAATTTGGACTGGCCTTCCCAGCAAATTCAGCCCAAGAGCAGACTGTCTGAGGCAAAAAGAAGTCTCCAAGAACCCCAAAATTTCATCACATGATCTGCTAGTAAGTATTGCCACTGTTGGTGTCAAAGTGAATGCTTCTACAATAGGGATGAAACGGTTACTGGTTTCAAGATAAACCACGATAAAATTCCCAGACGGTTAGTATTAGCATGTAATTATCATTAAAACCATGCGCGATTATCGTGATTTATAAAACTTTCGTTAAATGCTGTCCACACACACCCAGTATGAGTTTGACACAAATATAAGTGTGTCATATTTTGGATTTTATAAAAATGCTGAGGGAAATGTAATAGAAGATGGTAACCCTGTCTGCAGAGCTTGTCAGAAGAAAGCTCAATGGTAGCTCAGTGGTTAAGACGTTGGACTACTGGTTAGAAGGACGTAAATTCAAATCCCAGCACTGCCTAGCTTCCACTGCTGGGCCCTTGAGCAAGGCCCTTAACCCTCAACTGCTCAGCTGTATAAATGAGAAAAGTGTAAGTCGCTCTGGTTAAGGGCGGTGGTGGAAATGTTATGGTTTCGGGTTGCTTCACTTCCTCAGGGACTGGACAGCTTGAGTTCATTGATTCAACTATGAATTCTGCATCATATCAAAGAGTGCTTGAAGATAAAGTGAGGCCATCTGTCCAAAAGGTTAGATGAACTGAAAGTGGACCTTTCAACAGGATGATGATCCTAAGCACACTAGCAAATCCACCAAGTAATGGCTCAAAAAGAAGAAATGGAGGGTTATGGGATGGCCTAGTCAAAGCCCGGATTTGAATCCCATTGAATTGTTGTGAGGGGATTTGAAACAGTCAGTACATGCATGAAAACCCTCAAACATTGTGGCAACTAAAGGACTATTGCATGGAAGAGTGGTCAAAAATTCCAGCAAGCCTGGTGGACAATTATGCAAAACACCTAAAAGAAGTTATACTTAAAAGAAATATACTAGCTTCCGAGGCCAAGGGTGTACTTACTTTTTCCACAGAAGAATATCACATCTATTGGGTTTTCTGTTGAATAAATGATAGAAAAAGATCATTTTCCTTGGGGTCTTGTTCAAGTAAATCAACTTCATTAATAGGCACGGTTTCAAACATGATCAAATGTTTGCTTGTTCAAATATGTGAAAAAGCCAACAATTTTCATGGGGTGTACATATTTTTTCATATGACTGTAGATGATGCACTCCTTTCTGAAAGTATTGAAATGGCAAGGCCAATTGTTTTGTTTTTGCTATACACCGAAGACAACAAGGTGGCAGGGACTAAGAACAGTAAGGGACACCGTAAAACACCGTCCTCCAGAATGGTGAATGTGGACGATTCTCTGGCAGATGAGCCGAACACTTTTTACGCTTGCTTTGAGGCTGCAGCTAACAGCACCAAAGACGCTAGCGGCACTAATATTGCTTATGGCGTGAACAGTGCTAACATTGCTAAGAGCACTAATGGCAGAATGCATGTGGAGAGTGTCAGCAGGAAACTTTCATAATTTCTGAGCACGACGTGAGGAGAGTTTTGTGGGGCGGCTGTGGCTCAGGTGGTAGAGCGAGTTGTCCAGTAATCGCACGGTTGGTGGTTCGATCCTTGGCCCACATGCCGAATTGTCCTTGGGCAAGACACTAAAGCCCACGTTGCTCCCAATGGCAGGCTAGCACCTTGCATGGCAGCAGAGCTGAGCAGAGATGCGTGTGAGAATGGGTGAATGGGAAACAGTGTAAAGTGATTGTAGAACCGCTAAGGTTAAAAGGGTCTATATAAGTGCAGACCATTTACCATTTACTTTGTGGAGAGTCAACACCAGGAAGACAGCAGGACCAGATGGTATTGCAGGTTAGGTCCTTAGAGCCTGCACTGACCAGCTAGTGCCGGTGTTCAAGGAAATATTCAACCTCTACCTGGCACAGTCGGTAATCTACACATATTTCAAAGAGTCCATTGTCGTTCATGTTCCAAAGAAACCCCAGCCTGCCTGCCTCAACACTTATCACCCACTAGCCCTGAACTCAGCTGTGATGAAGTTCTTTGAAAGACTGGTCAGAAAGACTGGTCTTTGAAAGACTGGTCACTTCTTTACCTGATTCCCTGGACTCATTACAGTTTGCATACCATCCCAATCACTCTAGTGAGTGCCATCACACACCTACACACAACCCTGAGCCATCTAGACACCAGGTAGGGCAATTATTGTAAAATGCTGCTTGTTGACTACAGTTCAGCATTTAACACTATAATTCCGTCCAAACTCACCACCAAGTTGGAGCACCTGGTACTTAGCCCATCCCTGTATCAGTGGAACCTCCTTACAGACAGACCTCAAGCAGAATGGGTGAGAGGGCATGTCTCACCCTCCCTCACTCTCACCACTGGAGCACCCCAGGTTTGTGTCATGAGCCCCCTGCTGTACTCATTGTACACTTATGACTGTGTGGCCACTTCCAACTCTACCACCATTGTCAAGTTTGCTGATGACACTGTTGTGGTGGGCCTGATTTCTGATAATGACAATTAGGCCTACCTGGAGGGGATTAAAAGCGTGGAGAACTGGTGCCAGGAGAACAACCTCCTCTGAACGTCAGCAAGGCAAAGGAGTTGATGGTAGACTTCAGCACAAAGTAGGAGCCCCTTTTGATCACCGGGACCCTAGTGTAGAGAGTGAACAGTTTTCCTTGATGTTCACGTCAGGCAGGACCTATCATGGTCTTGTCACATCAACACCCTGGTGAAGAAGGCCTGTTAGCGACCTTAGACACTTAAGAGACTTTTAAACTACGCTCTAAGATGCTAAAGAATTTTTTCACTTTTGCACTCTTGACGGGAAACATCCCAGCCTGGTTTGGAAACAACACTGAGCAGGATAGGTGGGCTCTCCAGAGGGTGGTGCACCATCTGCACTGAGCTCCCTGACCTGCAGTCCATTTACAGCAAGCGGTGCTGGACCAAGAGCAGGAAGATAGTGAAGTACTTCAGCCATCCGAATAATGGACTCTTCTCTCTGCTGCGGACAGGGTTGCTTTTCTAATCTCTGAAGGCCAACACAAAGAAGATGAGGAGGAGTTTCTTCCTGCAGGCCATTCGGGCCCATAACCAGGATAACACCAAGGACTAGAGACTGGATTTGCTACACAGCAGCCACACCACCTACATTCCTTCAATACATCATTATTCTATTCATATTTAGTATAAACTTTAGTCTGTATTTATGTCCTGAAATATATATATATATATATATATATATATATATATATATATGTGTGTGTGTGTGTGTGTGTATATATATGTATATATATTTATATATATTTGAAGACAACTATCTTTTGCCTTTTTCTGACTGTATACAAGTACATTTTGGTCTACGTAAATTCTATTTTATGTCATGGACAGTCATAAAAAGCATTTCATTTCACATAGTACTGTGTATTGTTATGTGTGTGTGACAAATAAAATTTTCCAGGCTTGTATTCTAGCTTACTTCAGTCTCCTCTTCAGGAAGTGAAACGTGTATTCAGTTGGGTTAAGGTCTGGTGATTGACTTAGGCAGTCTAAAAACACACCCCCCCATGAAGTCCTTTGTTGTCTTGGCAGTGTGTTTTAGCTCATTGTTTTGCAGCATGTTGAAGTTGTGTGTGGGTGTGTGGGTGTGTGTCTGTATATGTACAATCAAAAAGTTTGTGAACCCTTACCCAATATATCCCTATATCAGAGTTTCTATTAGCCGTTAAATACCGGTTTTTGACCATTAAAATTCAAAATGTCCGATAAAATAAATAATTGTCAGCCCCAATGTCCGGTAGAAATATTAACACAAGGCAGACATACATTAGCTCTGTATGAGCAGATACTTTTTTTTCAAATGCTTCTCCTGTAATGTGTACATGATTGTTTTGCTGTAATTATTAACGCTGTAACCCATCTGGGTTGGGTCAAGAGTGAGGAGGCAAGGGGCAGGCTGATTACAACTCAAAAGGTCTTCTTATGCTCTCAATTTTTACTTTTGCTTTTCAGCGGACTCATTCAACCACACACACACACACACACACACACACACACACACGTCTTTGTGCTGATTGTCTCTCTCTCTCTCGCTCTCTTGTTATGGGAGACACTGAAAGCACAGACACACACCCACAAGTAAGCTCAATATAACACAGATGAGAATCACGCGTTACCTGCCGATTCGACCTGCCTACTCTTCGTCCATAGCTGACGGTCGACCACACCCCCGCTCCCACAATCGCATATACTATACATAGTCCAAAATGTTACATTGTAAAATAAACACTGAAATGAGATGACCAGATATTTTCCAGTTTCTCCAGTAAATAGAATTGTAACCCTTCCCAGAGGGATGTATTTCAATCAACTTCTTCCTCATCATTTCTGGAATTTCCTTCAAATTTGGCATAGTGTGTTACTGGGTAAGACCTTTTAACCAACTTCATGCTGTTGAAAAGTTCTATTTAAGTGTTGATTTGATTGAACAGGGCTGGCAGTAATAAGGTCTGGTTGCGTCTAGTCTAGCTGAACCCCATTATGAATGCAGTTTATAAGATTTGGGGAAATATTTACTATGGGGGCAAATACATTTTCATAAAGGCCCAGTTGGTATTGGATAATAAATTTTGCTTCAAAAAATAACATTATTATTTAAAAACTGTATTTTGTGTTTACTCAGGTCACCTTTGTTTTATCTTATATTTTGTTTTAATTTCTGAAACAATTTAGTATGAAATGTATATAAAAAGAGAAGAAATCATTATGGGGCAAATACTTTTTGTGTGTGTATATATATATATATATATATATATGTGTGTGTGTGTGTGTGTGTGTGTATGTATTTGTATATGTATATATGTGTGTGTGTGTGTGTGCAGTGCATCCGGAAAGTATTCACAGCGCTTCACTTTTCCCACATTTTGTTATGTTACAACCTTATTCCAAAATGGATTAAGTTCATTATTTTCCTCAAATTTCTACAAATAATACCCCATAATGACAACATGAAAGAAGTTTGTTTGAAATCTTTTTTCAAATTTTTAAAAAATAAAAAACAAAAAAAGCACATGTATATAAGTATTCACAGCATTTGCTCAATACTTTGTTGAAGCACCTTTGGCTCCAATTACAGCCTCAAGTCTTTTTGAGAATGATGCTACAAGCTTGGCACACGTATTTTTGGGCAGTTTCTCCCATTCTTCTTTGCAGGACCTCTCAAGCGCCATCAGGTTGGATGGGGAGCGTCGGTTCACAGCCATTTTCAGATCTCTCCAGAGATGTTCAATCAGGTTCAAGTCTGGGCTCTGGCTGGGCCACTCAAAGACATTCACAGAGTTGTCCTGTAGCCACTCCTTTGTTATCTTGGCTGTGTGCTTTGGGTCGTTGTCCTGTTGGAAGATGAACCTTTGCCCCAGTCTGAGGTCCAGAGCGCTCTGGAGCAGGTTTTCATCAAGGATGTCTCTGTACATTGCTGCATTCATCTTTTCCTCGATCCTGACTAGTTCCGAGTTCCTGTTGCTGAAAAACATCCAAACAGCATGATGCTGCCACCACCATGCTTCACTGTAGGGATTGTATTGGCCAGGTGATGAGTGGTGCCTGGTTTTCTCCAGACATGATGCTTGCCATTCAGGCCAAAGAGTTCAATGTTTGTTCAATCTTTGGTCTGAGAGTCCTTCAGGTGCCTTTTGGCAAACTACAGGTGGGCTGTCATGTGCCTTTTACTGAGGAGTGGCTTCCATCTCGCCACTCTACCATTCAGGCCTGATTGATGGAGTTCTGCAGAGATGGTTGTTCTTCTGGAAGGTTCTCCTCTCTCCACAGAGACACACTGGAGCTCTGTCAGAGTGACCATCGGGTTTTTGGTCACCTCCCCGACTAAGGCCCTTCTCCCCCGATCCCCAATGCTGCAGAAATGTTTCTGTACCCTTCCCCTGATCTGTGCCTCGATACAATCCTGTCTCGGAGGTCTCCAGACAATTCCTTGGACTTCATGGCTTGGTTTGTGCTCTGACATGCATCGTTAACTGTGGGACCTTATATAGACCGGTGTGTGCCTTTCCAAATCATGTCCAATCAACTGAATTTACCACAGGTGGACTCCAATCAAGTTGTAGAAACATCTCAAGGATGATCAGTGGGAACAGGATGCACCTGAGCTCAATTTTGAGTGTCATGGCAAAGGCTGTGAATACTTATGTAAATGTGCTTTTTTTGTTTTTTATTTTTAATACATTTGCAAAGATTTCAAACAAACTTCTTTCATGTTGTCATTATAGGTTATTGTATGTAGAATTTTGAGGAAAATAATGAATTTAATCCATTTTGGAATAAGGCTGTAACAAAACAAAATGTGGGAAAAGTGAAGCGCTGTGAATACTTTCCGGATACACTGTATATATATATATATATATATATTAGAGGTGCACTGATACTAAATTTCTCAGCCGATATGATAACCGATTATTCAGAGTGATATATACCGATAACTGATACCGATAGTTCTGCCTTTTATGCATTTTTAAAATTAATAATAATTAATTCTACAATTCTGAAGAAAATGCAAATAAATAGCTGTTTCACACTAACTGGTTTAATAAACACAAAACACATTACTCAAATTAACATTAATACATTAACTAAATTCTGAAGATTAAAGTAAGATTTCTTAACTTATTGAATGTTATTAAATCATATTAACAGAATTAATTGACTGAATTTTAAAAAACCTTCTGTTAGGCTTCACATTCACTCACCACAAACAAAAGCATTTCTACTTCATCATTGAACATCAAACTGGTAATATATAGGCCTAATATAAACCATTTTTTTTTAATGATATTAACTCCTATTAACATTAACTTCTTATGAAATATAGTACTATACTATGCAATATATACCTTTTTTGTCACTCATTTGAATCTTTTAATGATGTACTGGACCTTTAATTCAGCGCTAGCAAAGGGGGGGGGGTTGATGAAGAACGTCTGGGTTAGGGAAGGGAACGAGACGCTGTGTTTAGCATAACACTATGGGAGCGCCTCTCGCGTGCGACCGGCATCTGAAGCTTGTGTAAAATCATGCCTATTTATAGGCCTGCCATCATCAGGTGACGCGGCAATTAATCGCGTCGCGTGATATAAATATGGCACCTGTGAACCGCGCACATCAGCCTCTATTATGTGAAGTGAAGACGCAATTCACAGGCCTGCCCTGGTATGACAAAGCTACGCAACGTCTCGTTCCCTTCTCAGGGAACAGGGTTACATGCATAACCCAGACGTTCCCTTTCATAGGGAACTTCGACGTTGTGTTTAGCATAACACTATGGGAACAAGAATACCCACTCTGTCATACCGAGGGTACGGCCTGTCCAAAAAGACCCAAGCCCGAGGGTCACTGCAAGACACTCGAGCCCGGGGTGGAATGAATATCCAGGCTGTAATAATGAATGAATGTGTGTGGTGTAGACCACCCTGCAGCAGCACACACATCTTGTAAGGATACCACTTTGGACAAAGCCTTCGCGGAGGCGACCGCCCTAGTGGAATGAGCCCTTATACCCAGAGGCGTAGTGAGACCACGCGCCTCATAAGCAATAGAGATTGCTTCCACTATCCAATTAGAGACACAGCATCACCTCTACTGTCGCCGCCAAAGCAGACCAGCAGCTGCTCCAACTTACGCCACTGGCCGGAGCGGTGGACGTAAGTACAGAGAGCCCTTACTGGACACAGCAGGTGCATTCTCTCTTGTTCTGTGGGGTGTGGGGAATGGAGAAGGGCAGAAAGTCTGCAACACCACAGGGTGGGCAGCCGATGTAGGCACCTTAGGACTATAATTCGGCATAGGATACAGGAAGGCCTTGGCCAATCCAGGGGCAAAGTCAAGGCAGGAAGGGGCAACAGAAAGAGCTTGTAGATCTCCTACTTGCTTGAGAGATGTCGGGGCCAGCAGAAGAGTTACCTTCAGAGTCAGAAGCTTCTCAGAGGCTGACTCTAAAGGCTCAAATGGGGCCCCTGACAGACCTTCCAGGACCACAGAAAGGTCTCAGGAAGGTATGCGTGGCCGTCAGATCGGCCTCAGCCGCCTGACACCACGCATGAACCTTGACATTAGAGGATGTTGCCCCACAGAGGCTCCATCAACAGGGGCATGGCTGGCCGAAATGGCGGCCACGTAAACCCTGATTGTAGAAGGAGCCAACCCCGCTGAGAAATGTTCTTGTAAGAACTCCAGGACTGTAGCTATTGCGCAGTTCGCTGGGTCTACAGTGGATCCCTGTGGATGGGAACCTCCCAAGGAGTGCCATCTAGCAGGGCTAGAACTTATGGGAGCAGAGTGATGGGGGAAAAGCGTACAGATGTGACCTTGGCCACATGTGCACCATGGCGTCCGGCCCTAATTGTGCGGGAGGAGTGAAGGTGAACCACAGCGGGCCGTGTATTGTCTCCTCTGAGGCGAACATATGCAGTCCCGCTTGGCCAAACTTCGCCATATGGACTCCACCACTTGTGGATGGAGCCACCAATTCCCCTGCCTCAACAGGATGTCTGCCCCCATATTCCCAGAATGTACATTGCACTCACTGACAAACTTTCCTTCTGCCCAGAAAAGAATTAGTTGCGCCTGCCTGAACAGGGGGCATGGACATAATCCTTCCTAGTGGTCAATATATGAGACCACCGGTGTGTTGTCAGTAAACACATGGTGACCTCTCAATTGAGGAAGAAGGTATGGTATTTCAGTGCTAGAAATATGGCCTACATTTCTAGGCAATTTATATGCCGCTCCAGATGAGGGCCGCACCAGAGACCGCTGTCTAAGACCGCGCTCCAGCCCATGAGGGAGGTGTCTGTCATTACCATCTTGCGCTAAGGAGACACCCCTAGAGTGTGACCCAAGGCTAGAAACCGGGGACACTCAAATTCTCAGAGCACGTAGGAATCGCCGCGTGACACTGATTATTCTTAGAGGTTTCGTCCTTGGAGGAAACCCCAACTTCTCAGCCACCACTGAACGGTCTGCTGTGCAATAGCCCCATAAGAGGCAAGAGTCTCCCAAGATCCAGCTTTATCTTGCTCAGTGTTGATAGGATTGACTCTGCGCATGTTGGGGATAGAAACGCCCTCATCGTAGTAGAATCCTTATAACCCCTATAAGCACACCTCTGAACCGGGGGGTTGAGCTATAAACTGGACCCGGTAACCCTTTTCTACGGTAGACAGAACCCACGGAGACACATTTGGCAGTAGTTTCCATGCTCCCAGATGGTCTTTATTGATGTTAACTATTCCACATTC